>NC_053425.1:64010481-64262858 GCF_007990345.1 Gossypium hirsutum | reverse complement strand
AAGTTTAAGTCTTTAGAATTGACTTAGTAGTTTCTTGAGGCGAAATCCTAGGAAGCATGGAATGTTGGAAATGATTTAAGAAACTTTTGTTTGGACCGTTTGAGCCTTTCAAGCCAACCATGATGAAGTTTTTATCCTTTGAAACCCAACTTTGAGACTATATGGCCTAATTTTATTTGAACCCTTGCAAATTTAGCCATCACTTCTCTCTTAACTATCTCAAAATTGTCCCAAACACTAGACTCGATACTATTCTAAGTATTCATTGAAAATAAGTTTGGGGGAGTTGAAAAGAAGTATAAAATGCTCTTAAAATTGTGGTACATTCAAGAAAATGCTCGTGTAGATTGAAAAAAAAAAACATATGTACCTAAAAGATAATGTACAAAAGAGCATATGAAAGCAAAGAAAGTTGGTGTATTGAAGGTGATTATTTTGAAGGTCCGATACAAGCTGATTCTAGGTTTAAAAGCCTAAAATAATCTATATTTTACCTTCCCCTAAGCCCAGCCACGTTACAATGTTGTTAAACACCTATTGATTCAAAAGTTCCAATGCTACCTACATTAGTGGAGAGAAATTGCTACGTACAACATATGAAGACATAAGTTAAACTTAATGATTGCAGCTTAATCTTGAATAAAGGGAATAAAATCACATTGGTAAGGTTTAACATGACTTTATTAGGAAGCATTTAGTCTAATTTCTTCTATCATAATAGTTGTTGAGATTAATTTGAACAATACGGATACTTAAGTAGCATAACTATCAAATTTCTTGTCTTTGAGCAGAAGTATATTAAATTCATAATTTTGGGAAAAATGTTGTTCTGAAGGAGTTTTTCAAAGGTGTTTCTTAGAAAGTTTTTTCAAAATTTGTGCATTACTCGAGACAAGAAATGAATTAAGTTTAGGGGTGTGGAAACACAAAAATTTACGCATTTTTACATTCCCTTTTTAGCTTAAAATCATATCGTTTCAATTAAATTCCTGTCGAAAAATAAATATTTTTATCAAATAATTAAATTATACTTAAAATATGAACATGATGAATTTTAGTTAATTTTATAATCAATTTTGAGTAATTTTGGTTATTTTCGATAAAATTGCACAAAGGGCGAAAAATGACTTGGCAGACACTGCTTGAAGCACAAAATTGAGAAGCAGTTTGAAGTATCAAGGCAAATTAATTTCCAGCCTAAGATGGTCCAATTATGTGTATTAATTCATAATATAATTAATTTTAATTTATACCCAATTTAAGTTGGGCTAAATAAATTAATATTAATTAATTATAGAAAAGTGGTCCAGTTGAACCGAACCGATTAAAGTGAACTGGCCAAAGATTAGACAGTCCAAAATTGGCTACATGCTGACCCAAATCAGCTTATTAGCTGGTTAATTAAGCTTGCAAAGAAGCCCTTGAATTCTTGTCAAAGTTGCATTCAAACCCCTCCACAATTGGAGGATTTTTGGATTTGCCCCAAGCCATTTTTAGCAAAGTTGAAAGCATCAACTTTGCCTAATAGGTGGCCGGCCAAGGGGTGGCTCTTTGGCTGCTATTTTTAACAAATTTCACCTGCCACACTCAGCTATAAAATCCCCCCTTGGCTGATCATTCAAAGTATCTTATTCATTTCTCATTCAATTCACAACACTTCTCTCCTCTCTCATTCTTTTTCTCTCATTTTTCCATTTCAATTCCCTTGCTCTTGTGTCAATTTCTTCCCTTAGAAAAAGGGTGTTCTTCAACCATTTTGGAGCAGCAATTGAGTGTTCATCGAAGCCTTGATCAGCGAGGAGAACAAGAAGGAAGAACGGAGCAACCAAGTCAAGCCTCGGAAAACCACCGAATTTGATTCTTGTTCCCTATCTCTTAAATTTTTTTTGTTGTTAAGATGAACATATCTATGAGTATTCATGTTGTTGGAATGGTTAATTTAATCAGCTTAGCTTGAATTTAATTCGCGTTTGGTTGATTGCATTTTTGTTTTCTTAAATTGTTAAAATTGTGTTTATGTTGTTATAGGCCTCGGTAAAATGCTTGATTAAGTAAAATCATGTCTAAGTTATTCTTGCGTTACGACTATGAGGTAAGTAATGAATTAATTATTTAAACGGATGGAAATTGTAATTAATTGACACAGTACTTCATCAGTGCATGTTTATTCTTCTAAGGTAGCTGAAGGTTAAATTAGCATTGTATCTGGTGATATTATTGCCTTGCATAACTTGCAATATTATTGTGATTAAATTGTTTCAAGGTAGGGATACCTTGTTACCGCACATAGTCTTTTATATGCTTCTTAGATTTAATTAATTGTTTAATTGACATAGGGATATGCAAAAGATTAGTTCAGTTTAATGAGTATGTATGTGCAATAACATGTTTGCTTACTAGAATCTGTTTAGTCGGTTGAATTGACATAGGGATATGTTAAGAGATGAATGGATTTTAGTATGTAAATATGTTCATAAGTTAGCAAATTACCGGGTTGTCGTGATTTTATTCGTAAAAATATAAACATTAGTTTAATAATTTTAAGATGAGAAGTGTAATTAATCCAACACAATTATATCATCTTGATTAAATCTTATTTTGAAATCATGCATTAGAACTTTCTTTTACTTCATTTTTTATTTATTTTAATTTTCTTTAGTTTTTAATCACCCTCTTTAAACAAAATATTTTTCTTCACCAAAGTGTTTTAAATTGCATTGATAAATAATCACTTTCATAGTCCCTGTGGGTACGATAACTCGACATTTACTTGTCACTTTATTACTTGTTGGGATTGTGTACACTTACACATTTATGTCATTCTAGCATGTCATCTAACACCACCTTTTTCATTCGTATGTTGCTTGGGACTCTTTTTTCCATAACCAAGGTTTAGGCCGATTGCCTTTTCTCTGCAAAGGATCTTTTATTCGTGGTAAGTGCTTTAAGCATCGTTTATATTCATGTGGGATTGAAAATTCTTATGAATCGGTTAACTGTTCTTGTAAAGGTAAAAGCATTGGAGGGAACACTTGGTTTTGGAGCAAGAAGAGGTTATGATTGTTTATTGGTAAGTGGCGATGATTTACCTAAAGCATTTTCAATATTATGGTTTTGGATTAGCGAGGGTTTGAGACTAATGAAGGGTTGTGGTTAACCGTAGGTTCTCAATCACGGAAGCATTTTTCGGCTACAACTCCAGAACAGGTGTGTAACCACACTGCTAATAACATAAACTGGTAGGAAGTCGAAAAGCCAAAAAGTGAGCTGTCGATCCCACACGGGTTTGTGGTCACCCTTGAGGCAGGCCATGGTACAAGCCATGGCCGTGTGGTCGATGAAGCAACCATGAGCGTTTTCATGGACTGTCACGATATTAGGCCATTTTGGGCCAAATTAGGCCGTGTAGGCCAAATTGGCCTGTGGGCCCCACGCAGAGAAATCACACAAAGTGTGGTCAATTGTGGGCCAGGCTGTTTAAACTGCAGGGATAAGGCCAAATTTGGGCTTTGTGGGCCCATACTTTCGTGTGGACACACATTGTCCCGCAATAAGGGCTATAGGCCCATTTTCACTAAATGACTGTTAAGGTTACACGGGTCACCTCAGACGATTGTGGACCTACTGTTGGGTCCGTAAGTATACTTAGACCCCATATTGATGAAATGAAAATTATACCCCTGTGAGTTAAATTGACTAAAATACCCCTATATTATGTATGATTATTTTTGAGCATGACATTTTCGCGTACACATATGATATTATGTTGCATTGCATGGGGTGGGATATATGATTTTTGAGGAAGTATACTGAAAGGCTATAAGCCTATTACTGGTAGCTCTGCTACAAATACTATTTTAGTGCCGAAATCGGTACGACTTGGTGTGTAGGGCTAGTACAAAGATGGTGTGTAGCGGATGGATTGGGTATGGTTGTTTGTTTGCATACTGTACTGAAATGGGCTCAGGCCCAGACTACCTCTGCTACTGAAATGGGATTAGGGCCAGACTGATACTGTTACTAAAAAAGGGGCTAAGGCCCTAACCGGAATTAACGGGCCTAGGCCCAGATTCTGTTTACTCTGATTGTTTGTTATTTTGGGATTTCACACACTGAGTTTTCGTAAACTCACCCATCAGTTGTTTGTGCAAGAAATCCCCAGGCTTAGACGGATTAAGGCGATGGAGGACTCAAAGATGGCCACTCTACGTAGTTAATTTATTTAAAATACTATAAATTAGATTTTATTTGATATTGGGTTTTCGTTATGTAATATGGCCTTTTAAATTTTATTTTAATTTGAGGATTTAATTACTTTAATTTTACCTATTAGTAATAGGACTCGTATTTTCAAGTACAAACCAATGTTTTTTATGAAATCATCACGCTTACACCATACATTTTAAAAGCTTCTGCAACAAACACTGTTCTAAAGTTTGAGAAACTAGTACAATTAATACTTTTCTTGAATAACCTGAGTTTTCACAAGGAACTAGTCATCCTAGCCTTTTATTTAGAATCTAAAGAAGTTTTTATGAAAAAATGGATATTTTTCAAGTTGTGTTTCGAAGATCACTGCAATATCACATCACAGATTCGGCCATAACGTCTAGGTCGGGTTTGGGGTGTTTCATTTAGTGGTATCAGAGCCAGATTGCCAAACTCAGCTGTGGATTTGGGTTTTTCAAAAACATGGAAATTTTGACAAAAATTGGTTCAAATGGTTTAAAATGATTGTTTGGAAATGTTTTACTGAATGAGTAGTACACCTAGTCTCCGCGCTGATCTGGTAAGTCTTCTGATTATTTATTCTGAAATAAGAATATAGAAATGTTATTACTGAAACTACTTAGGTAGTAAAATTGTATTGAAACACTTTAGTATAGTAAACTACGAATCATAATAAGACTGCGAATTGTGAAAATGAACTCTGAAATAATAGTGTTCATAAAACATCTGTAATAAACACTGGAATAACAACTGAATGGCATAAAACTTTTAATATAGATAAAAGTGCGAATGGATAATGAGCACTAGAGGTACTCGTGGTAGAGGCTACGGCAGAGGCCGTGGATGTGCTCAGGCTAGGTCTTCGTCTTCTGGACACCATCCTAATGAGGAAGTTAGAGAGGCACCAGCTTCACCTATGGCTGAGATAGGGTCTCAGAATTTAGATGTTGGGGTCGCTGCACTATCCCAAGTGATGTTAACAATTCTAGGAAGGGTCGCTGGGCCTAGTACTAGTAATGTGGCCCGTGGGTCGGTTACGGAATGACTCAGGTCTAATGGGGCAGAGATATTCAGGGGTATTGCTGGAGTTGCCCCTAATGTGGCTGAATATTGGATGGAGGCCACAGAAAGGATCATGGATGACCTTGACTGCACCCCTGATCAGAAGCTAAAAGGTGCAGTATCTCTTCTAAAAGACGAGGCTTACTAGTGGTGGCTTACAGTCAAAGAGGGCACTCAAGATGATCGATTGACCTGGGAGTTTTTCAAGACTACCTTTTAGGCTAGATATGTGGGTGCCAGCTATGTAGATGGCCGTAGGAGGGAATTTTTTAATTTAACTCAAGGTGAAAAGACGGTGGCTGAATATGAGGCTGAATTTTTACGACTGAGCCACTATGCACGTGGGATGGTGGCAACAGAATATGAACGGTGTGTTCGATTTAAAGATGGCTTTAGGGATGGCTTAAGAGTTTTGATAGCTCCTCAGAGGGAGCGAGATTTCATAGCACTAGTTGACAAGGTTAAAATCGCCGAGGATGTGATACGGGCTGAGCACCAAAACAGAGAGAAAGGCAGAGGTAAGAGGGAAGCTGAGCCCTCAAATTCTTTTCAGACATTTAAGAAAAAGCCCAAAACTGGTGGGCCAATCAGAGTTGTCGATGCTACTTCTGGACCGTAGTTTTGCATTGATTATAGAAAACGCCATCAGGGCGAATGTTGGAGTGTTGGATAAAGTTGAGTGCATATCTGAGATACGGATCGATGGAGCACCGTGTTAAGGATTGCCTACGGAGGCCCAATCATTTGTAAGCTATTGGTATGGGTGTTTTTCAGCCACCGAGAGGTGTTCAGTAGCCACCAAAAGGCCATGGTCCTGCCAGGGGTGGTAATAGTGTAGGACGTGGACGAGGGGCACCGGGTAGAGGTGCTGGTTACACTGAGGCGAGACAGCCGATGCTAGTTTATGCTGCACATTGCTGTGAGGACTGGGATGCTCCAGATGTTATAACGGGTACGTTCTTTATCCATAATGTACCTTATACTGCATTGATTGATGTTGGGTCTATACATTCATACATAGCATGCTCTATGTCTAAGATGTTGGATATTATGGCTGAAAACACTATGTGTGTCTGCTAAGGCAGTACGTTCGGATAAATAAGATGTTTAGGGATGTTCCCTTAGAGATGCAAGGGGTTGTTTTTCTGGTTGATCTTATGGAGCTGCCTTTCAAAGAATTCGACTTAATACTGGGCATGGATTGATTACTTAAACATCGGGTAAGCTTTGATTGTGCCACTAAACGGGTTGTACTGAAAATTGAGACAGATGAGGAGGTAGTGGTAATTGGGGAATGACAGAACCATTTGAGTAATGTAATTTCTACGCTAAGGGTTGAGAATTGGTTCGCAAGGGTTGTAAGGTGTTCTTGGCTTATGTTAGTGTTTCAGATGTTGGGGACTCTGCGGTAAAGGATATCAGGACGGTTAAGGATTTTTCAGACGTCTCTTCTGAAGAGCTACCGGGGTTACCTCCAGAACGTGAAGTGGAGTTTGGGATTGAGCTCCTTCCTAGTACAGCTCTGGTGTCCATCGCCCCTTACAGAATGGCACCGAAAGAGCTTGTGGAGCTTAAGGCCCAGATTCAAGAATTACTTGATCATGGGTTTATCCAACCGAGTGTGTCTTCGTGGGGAGCACCAGTGTTGTTTGTAAAAAAGAAGGATGGATCCATGCGTATGTGCATCAACTATAGACAACTGAATAAGCTGACCATTAAGAATAAATACCCTCTGCTAAGGATTGATAATCTGTTTGATCAACTGCAAGGAGAGTCGATTTTCTCTAAAATAGATCTCCAATCAAAGGATCATCAACTGATAGTTAAAGAGACTGATGTGTACAAGACAGTGTTTAGAACTCGTTATGGTCATTACAAGTTTCTGGCAATGTAACACCCCTAGCCCGAGTCCAATTGCCGGTTTAGGCTATGAGGTATTACCGAGCCAAACGATTAAAGTTTTTTTTGTCCATATAATCAATCAACAAAGACAGAAATTAAGCTGAGTACATACTGATCTTTAAGTTATATAAGTACTCGAATAGTGTTGTCCAACCAAAATTCAGCTTGCTCGGCATCATCACTATCTGTAGCTTTAAATTCAGTAGCCCCGTGCTTTCTGATTCTGTCAACCGGAGGCTTATTTAACCTTGTCTGATCACTTACCAGAGGTATTGTAGGTGCAGGGGGCGTATTATTCAGAAGTGGGGGTTGTGGAACAGCCGTATTAGTTTGAATGTATTGGTTGAACCAATCATTCAATACATTATAGAAAGCCTATCTAGCCTCATCATTCTGATTGCTTGCAACAGGTTGAGAGTCCATCGGCGCTGTCCCATGCGCGGGAGCAGGCGCTACACTCTCAACATCATCAGCTACTGCTCGATTGGGATCAGGATCCATTACTATATGAAAACACATTTTTAACTATCAGAATTCATCATACTATCACATTAATACTATATGGCATGTATAGCTAGACTCAAACACTCTACGTTAGTCCTAGAATCAACTAAACCGTAGCTCTGATACCAATAAAATGTAACACTCCTAGCCCGAGTCCGATCGCTGGTTTGGGCTATGAGGTATTACCGAGCCAAACAATTAAATTTTTTTTCCATATAATCAATCAACAAAGACAGAAATTAAGCTGAGTACATACTGATCTTTAAGTTATATAAATGCCATTTTCATATGGCTAAAATATTTACGATAGAAAACATAACCGTCACCGGCCTAACCTATACATGCCATACCCAGGGCCAAAATGTAACTGTACCAAAAAGATCGATAGTATGATGAACTGCTGATGATCCCCGAGTCGGTGGCCAAAATTGACAATCTATAAAACAAAGAAATAAAATAAAACAGAGTAAGCTTTCGAGGCTTAGTAAGTTTTACGTGTTTCAAACAATTAAAAACGTATCATTTAAAATCTAACATTAAGTATCACAAGAACCCAAATTTAATTTTTAAATTACTTGGCCAAAAACTCACAAGTACATTAATTATAACCTATTGGCCGAATATATATACATGAATACACAAGAAAATTCTCAGTACATATTTCACTATACTATATGGTTCATAAAATTTCTTAAAGACACATGCTTTTACAATGACATATATTGACCAAATAAGTCATTCTCTTATTCATAAATACGGTATTCATTCATATACATATACACACACTCACATATATATATACCATTCTCTGATACTAATAATTCGTTTTGAAGTCAATTCACTTATGAGTACGTAATACGTACCTTAGCAGGTATAACATATAAAATACTTACTCGCACGGATATTCAATGTCGTAATCATACTTAACTTACTGACACTGGTCCTATCAAGTCTTAGGACTCGAAACACATATCTAGCACAACCTGCAGGTTTTTAACCCGGATGTCATTCCAGCACGAAGCCTGCGGATCTTTAAGCCCGGATACAATTCCAGCACAAAGCCTGCGGGTCTTTAAGCCCGGATACAATTCCAGCACGAAGCCTGCGGGTCTTTAAGCCCGGATACAATTCCAGTACGAAGCCTGCAGGTCATTAATCCCGTATACAATTCTAGCACGAAGCCTGCGGGTCTTTAAGCCCAGATACAATTCCACACCAAATAATATGTTTTTTTATCGTATTCTAACACATTTTATAGAACATTTCACATTATTAGTAGCCATTGGCTACATTCAGCCAAGAGCTTCTTATGAACACCATTATTTCGTTTCAGCTTAAAATCATGCATGAATATCACACGTAACTTTCATCAATCAAGCTTAACCATAATTTACCATTCAACTTAATTCAAATAGAACCAAAAAGATCAAAATTCATGTAGTATATATATGTCAAGGCATTATAAATTTTATACTAAAGGCGATTACTCAAAACTTACCTTGTATCTTTCTGAACAAATTTCGGGTTGGCTATTCCGCGACTTTAGCTTTTCCCTTATCCGAGGTTGCCCCACTATGCTCTTGAGCTTTAATTCAAAAAAATTTCAACTAATCATTAATCAATTATTCAAGTATTACTTTTAGAATATAATACATATATATTCGAATTTCACACATACAGATTATAGTAAGCTTATAAGAAATCAATAAGCAATTCATTAGCAAAATTTTTCTTTTATCAATGTTTACTATATAATCACAATTTCACTGTAAGCTGAATTCCTGAGCAATAGTCATTAAATTACTTATAACTTGAGCTACGAAACTCCAAATGTATTGCCGTAAATTTTCCTTGAAAATAGACTCATTTATCTTTTATCCATAAAATTTTCATAATTTTTAGTCTAGCCAATCCATACCAGATTTTTCCTAAAGTTTCCCTTGTTTCATTGTTTGACAAATCTGACCATTCTTCACTACGAAATAAATTTCTCATTGTACAGAAATCAAAATTTGTTGTCGTTTATTTCATTTGAAACTAGACTCACTAAGGAGTCTAAGCATATAAAATTTATTCGATGACCATTTTTATACATTTTATAATGATTTTATAAAAAGAACAGGGGATCTAGAAGTCATTTTGACTCTGTCCCACATTTCTTCAAATATTTCATGATTGGTAATTCTTTTACTTTTACGGTTTCTATTATAGAAAACTAGACTCATCAAGTAATTACATAATTTATTTAGCTTCTAATTCAACTCCTACAATTTATGGTGATTTTCGAAAATCACCTTACTGCTGCTGTCCCAAGTAGATTATTACCAATTCACTCTTTCACACATTCTTTGCATACATATTATTTAAGCATGTATCTCACCAATCAATTTCATCATATATATATCTATAAATTTACTTATACATAATATCAATACCACATTGTGCTCAAATCATTTTTCAAGTTCAATTTCACCAAGCTTCAACTTAACTTAACTATAATAGTTCATAACACATTTAAAGCACATACCTTACTAAATTTTATCATAGTCCACAATCAGCCATAGTACATTCGGCCATAGCATAGACACAAATACGT
Organism: Gossypium hirsutum; assembly: GCF_007990345.1. Taxonomy (NCBI): domain Eukaryota; kingdom Viridiplantae; phylum Streptophyta; class Magnoliopsida; order Malvales; family Malvaceae; genus Gossypium; species Gossypium hirsutum. Next base: position 64,252,564 of record NC_053425.1, on the reverse strand, counting down.
TTATCTTGATTTCTTCATAAAAAATTAAGGCTATGACCGAATAGTCTTCAACCATTTAAACTACAAAACACAATTTATAACTTCAACTTTACAAGCTTATATCATAAGAGTTTCTCCATTAAAATTTTCAATGTATATTCGGCTATAACACAAACACTTAATCTTTACAATTACAAATTCAAAAACTTAACATACTTTTATAATCTCAACCAAATAGAGTACTTTTATTGATTCACAACAAAACATCAACATAACATTTCTAAATGAAAAATCCTCTCATGACCGATTGCTCCTATAGCTACCAAAATGAAAATTTGCACATGGGTTATGGATGAATTAAGAAACTATCCTAAAACACACAAGAAATTTCTATCAAAACACTTCAAACATACCTTAATCAAGGCTAGGAAGGGGTAGCCGAATGTTTGTTTTCCCCCCTTCTCTTCTTGAAATTTTCGGCCAAAGAAATCAAAGGATGAACCAACTTTGGTTTCTCCTCCCCACTAAGCCATTATTCTTTTATTTTTATTCTTTAATTCATTTAGTTTAAATTAATGTTAATATAATATACATATAATATATATGAATCAACTGCATGGCTGGCCACTAAAGAAAAATGGATAATTTGACATGCAAGTCCATTATTTTTTTTAACATGCATTAGTAGACCATATTTAAAATTACCTGTCACATTTCACAATTGTCTCACATAAGTCTTATTTAATAAATTTTACATACAATTGACAAATTTAAAGCAAGAAACTTTCACACATGCAGGTTCACATACAATAAGCATAAGATATAACGGTTAATTATTTTTGTGACTCGGTTTTGTGGTCCCGAAACCACTTTCCGACTAGGGTCAAAAATAGGGCTGTCACAACTCTCCCCCACTTAAGGAATTTTTTTCCTCGAAAATCTTACCAGTGAATAGATTTGGGTATCGTTCTTTCATAGAGTTCTCGGTTTCCCAAGTAGCTTCTTCAATCCCGTGTTTGAGCCATAACACTTTTACTAACGAAACCTTTTTGTTTCGCAACTCTTTCACCTCGCGAGGTAGGATACGAATTGGTTCTTCTTCATAACTCAAATCAGATTGAATTTCAACCTCTGATAGATTAATTATGTGCGATGGATCGGATCTATAACGTCGAAGCATCGAGACATGAAAAACGTTGTGAATCTTTTCAAGTTCAGGGGGTAGAATCAATCTATATGCGACTGGCCCAATTCGTTCGGATATCTCATACGGCCGGATGAATTTCGGACTCAATTTGCCTTTACGACCAAATCTGAGCACCTTTTTCCAAGGTGAAACTTTAAGAAACACTTTGTCTCTGACCTGATATTCAATGTCTTTTCACTTTAAATCCGCATACAACTTCTGACGATCTGAAGCTGCTTTCAGACTTTCACGGATTACTTTTACTTTTAGCTCAGCATCTTTAATCAATTCAACCCCGAAGATTTTACTTTCACTAAGCTCGGTCCAAAACAACGGTGTACGGCATTTACGACCATACAAAGCCTCGTAAAGTGCCATCTTAATGCTTGATTGAAAACTATTGTTGTAAGCGAATTCAAACAAAGGTAAATACCGTTCCCATGAACCACTAAACTCAAGGATGCAACATCTCAACATATCCTCGAGTATCTGAATTATCCGTTCGGATTGACCATCAGTCTGGGGATGAAAAGCGGTGCTAAAATGCAACCTGGTGCCCAATGCTTCTTGCAATTTCAACCAAAATCGCGATGTGAATCTCGGATCTCTATCCGACACAATAGAAATAGGTACTCCATGTAACCTTACAATCTGAGAAACATACATTTCAACTAACTTGTCAAGGGAATAATCCATACGTACAGGAATAAAATGAGCCAATTTTGTCAGTCTATCAACAACAACCCAGATCGTATCTTTCTTGCTTGACGACAATGGCAACCCAGATACAAAATCCATCGTGACTCGATCCCATTTCCATTCAGGTATCATGATCGGTTGAAGTAACCCTGAAGGCACTTGATGTTCCGCTTTCACTTGTTGACATATCAAACACTTCGAAACAAAGTCAGAAATGTCTCGTTTCATACCAGGCCACCAAAACTGACGTTTCAGATCATTGTACATTTTCGTACTACCCGGGTGGATTGACATGCGGCTACTATGAGCCTCGCTTAAAATCAAAGAAATAAGTTCTGAATTTCTTGGAACACACAGTCTACTTCTGAACCTCAAACAATCGTCATCATCAATTTTAAACTCTGATTCCACATTTGAAACACATTTAACTCATTTAGCAACCAATTCATCGTCAACTTTCTGGGATTCACGTATTTGATGAATCAATAATGGTTTGGCCTTTAATTCTGCTACCAACACATTATCGGGTGAAACGGACAGGTGTACATTCATTGCTTTCAAAACAAATAGTAATTTGCGACTTAAGGCATCGGCAACCACGTTAGCCTTTCCCGGGTGATAGTCGATGACAAGCTCATAATCTTTCAATAACTCGAGCCAACGTCTTTGCCGCAGATTCAAATCTCTTTGAGTCATCAAGTATTTGAGGCTTTTATGATCCGAATATATATGACACCTCTCTCCAAACAAGTAGTGTCGCCAAATTTTCAAAGCGAAAACAATGGCAGCTAATTCAAGATCATGGGTTGGATAGTTTTTCTCATGTGGTTTCAATTGTCTCAACGCGTAAGCTACTACTCGACCTTCTTGCATCAACATGCAACCCAGCCCAAGCAAGGATGCATCACTGTAAATGACAAACTCTTTACCGGATTCAGGCTGCACAAGCACTGGAGCTTCAGTCAAATAATTTTTCAACTGATCGAAACTTTTCTGACATTTTTCTGACCATTCAAACCTAACATCTTTCTGAAGTAGTCTCGTTATTGGTGTGGCTATCATCGAGAAACCCTTTACAAACCATCTGTAGTAACCAGCAAGCCCCAAAAAGCTTCGAACTTCAGTAACATTTCTTGGGGGTTTCCAATCAAGTATGGCTGAAATTTTGCTCGGATCAACTCGAATTCCCGATGCAGATACTACATGTCCTAAAAAGCTAACTTCTCTCAACCAGAACTCACATTTACTGAACTTAGCATACAGTTGCTTATCCCGTAAAATCTGTAACACTAATCTCAGGTGCTCAGCGTGTTCAGTTTCATCATGTGAATAAATCAAGATGTCATCTATAAACACAACTACAAACCGATCCAAATACTGCCTGAAAATTCGGTTCATCAAATCCATAAATATCGCAGGGGCATTAGTGAGCCCAAACGACATCACTAAAAACTCGTAGTGACCGTATCTCGTCCTGAAAGCAGTTTTAGGTATATCTGAGTCTCGAACTCGCAACTGATAATAACCCGATCTCAAATCTATCTTTGAAAACACTGAGGCTCCATTCAATTGATCAAACAAATCATCAATACGCGATAACGGATATTTATTCTTTATTGTAACTTTATTCAACTGACGATAGTCAATGCACAACCTCACGTCCTTCTTTTTCACAAACAATACTGGTGCACCCCATGGTGAAAAACTCGGTCGAGTGAAACCTCTATTTGTCTACTCTTGCAACTGAGCTTTCAATTCCTTTAATTCAGTTGGTGCCATATGGTACGATGCTATCGAAATTGGTGTAGTCCCAGGTACAAGTTCAATACCAAACTGTACCTCCCGAACAGGTGGTAACCCTGGCAATTCCTCGGGAAAAACATCTGGATACTCACAAACCACTGATACTGATTCAAGCTTCTTTTCTGATTCTTTACTATCAATTACGTATGCAAGATACGCTTCACACCCCTTTCTTACATATTTTTGAGCCGACATCGAGTATATTATCATTGTTGACAATCCGTTCAAATCAGTAGACTCAACTCGGATTACCTCATTATTTGTACATCTCAAATCAACGGTCTTACTTTTGCAATCCACTACTGCATCATGTACGGTCAACCAATCCGTACCGAGGATAACATCAAATTCATCAAACGGTAAAAGCATCAAATCAGCTGAAAAACAGGAACCTCAGATTTTTAAGGGGCATTTCTTACACACCTTATCGACAAGCACATATTGACCCAAGGGATTTGACACTCTAATAACGAACTCAGTAGACTCAACAGGTAAAGTCTTACTGGATGCTAAAGTTTCACATACATAAGAATGGGTAGAACCAGGGTCAATAAAAGCAATCACATCAGTATCAAAGAGAGTGAAAGTACCAGTAATAACATCAGGCGAAGAAGCATCCTCACGTGCACGTATAGCTTAAGCTCTAGCAGGAGCACGAGCCTCGGATTTGGTTGTAGCATCTTTAGACCCTCTCTGACTGCCGCTAGCATTCCCCGTATTCCTAAGTGGTCTACCTCGTGCAGTAGTACTCAGTTTCCCACTCTGATTCATATTCTGTTCAGACAATCTCGGGCAGTCCTTAATAAAGTGGTTGGCTGATCCGCATTTATAACAGGAACGGTCATGAAATCTACAACTCCCCGAATGCCATTTACCATAATACTTGCACTCTGTCCTGTCCCGACGATCATTTCCAACACTGGCAACTGAAGTGGCTCGTGTACTCACAGGGGGTTGATCGTGGTCTCGCCTGGAAAAACCCGAAGTATTCTTTGATTGGCCTGAATCATCTCGAAATTTCTTCGATGATTGTTGAAAAGACTTTCTTGAAGATCTTTTATGAAATTCTCCAGCTTCGACATCAGCTTTACTTTTTTCTTTACTAAGTTCTTCGGCTTTGCAAGCTCGCTCGACAAGTACTACGAACTCTCGTATTTCTATAATGCCTACAAACATCTTTATATCTTCATTCAGCCCATCTTCAAAACGTTTACACATAATAGCTTCAGATGATATACATTCCCGAGCATATCTACTGAGTCTGACAAACTTCCGTTCATAATTAGTAACTGACAGGGAACCCTGTTTAAGCTCAAGAAATTCTTTTCGTTTCTGATCAATGAACCTCTGACTGATGTATTTTTTTCGGAATTCAGTTTGGAAGAACTCCCACGTCACCCGTGCTCTAGGTACAACAGAAACCAAGGTGTTCCACAAATAGTAAGCAGAATCACGTAGCAAGCATATAGCACATTTCAGGCATTCCTCGGGTGTGCAAGATAGTTCATCAAGTACTCGAATAGTATTGTCCAACCAAAATTCAGCTTGCTCGGCATCATCACTATCTGTAGCTTTAAATTCAATAGCCCCGTGCTTTCTGATTCTGTCAACCGGAGGCTTATTTAACCTCGTCTGATCACTTACCAGAGGTATTGTAGGTGCAGGGGCGTATTATTCGGAAGTGGGGGTTGTCGAACAGCCGTATTAGTTCGAATGTGTTGGTTGAACCAATCATTCAATACACTATAGAAAGCCTATCTAGCCTCATCATTCTGATTGCTTGCAACAGGTTGAGAGTCCATCGGCGCTGTCCCATGCGCGGGAGCAGGCGCTACACTCTCAACATCATCAGCTACCGCTCGATTGGGATCAGGATCCATTACTATATGAAAACACATTTTTAACTATCAGAATTCATCATACTATCACATTAATACTATATGGCATGTATAGCTAGACTCAAACACTCTACGTTAGTCCTAGAATCAACTAAACCGTAGCTCTGATACCAATAAAATGTAACACTCCTAGCCCGAGTCCGATCGCTGGTTTGGGCTATGAGGTATTACCGAGCCAAACAATTAAATTTTTGTTTTCCATATAATCAATCAACAAAGACAGAAATTAAGCTGAGTACATACTGATCTTTAAGTTATATAAATGCCATTTTCATATGGCTAAAATATTTACGATACAAAACATAACCGTCACCAACCTAACCTATACATGCCATACCCAGGGCCAAAATATAACTGTACCAAAAAGATCGATACTATGATGAACTGCTGATGATCCCCGAGTCGATGGCCAAAATTGACAATCTATAAAACAAAGAAATAAAATAAAACAGAGTAAGCTTTCGAGGCTTAGTAAGTTTTAAGTGTTTCAAACAATTAAAAACGTATCATTTAAAATCTAACATTAAGTATCACAAGAACCCAAATTTAATTTGTAAAATACTTGGCCAAAAACTCACAGGTACATTAATTATAACCTATTGGCCGAATATATATATACATGAATACACAAGAAAATTCTCAGTACATATTTCACTATACTATATGGTTCATAAAATTTCTTAAAGACACATGCTTTTACAATGACATATATTGACCAAATAAGTCATTCTCTTATTCATAAATACGGTATTCATTCACATACATATACACACACTCACATATATATATATACCATTCTTTGATACTAATAATTCGTTTTGAAGTCAATTCACTTATGAGTACGTAATACGTACCTTAGCAGGTATAACATATATAATACTTACTCGCACAGATATTCAATGTCGCAATCATACTTAACTTACTGACATCGGTCCTATCAAGTCTTAGGACTCGAAACACATATCTAGCACAGCCTGCAGGTTTTTAACCCGGATGTCATTCCAGCACGAAGCCTGCGGATGTTTAAGCCCGGATACAATTCCAGCACGAAGCCTGCGGGTCTTTAAGCCCGGATACAATTCCAGCATGAAGCCTGCGGGTCTTTAAGCCCGGACACAATTTCAGCACGAAGCCTGCAGGTCTTTAAGCCCGGATACAATTCCAGTACGAAGCCTGCGGGTCTTTAAGCCCGGATACAATTCCAGCATGAAGCTTGCGGGTCTTTAAGCCCGAATACAATTCCACATCAAATAACATGTTTTTTTTATCGTATTCTAACACATTTTATAGAACATTTCACATTATTAGTAGCCATTGGCTACATCCGGACATGAGCTTCTTATGAACACCATTATTTCATTTCAGCTTAAAATCATGCATGAATATCACACGTACCTTTCATCAATCAAGCTTAACCCTAATTTACCATTCAACTTAATTCAAATAGAACCAAAAAGATCAAAATTCATGTAGTATATATATGTCAAGGCATTATAAATTTTATACTAAAGGCGATTACTCAAAACTTACCTTGTATCTTTCTGAACAAATTTCGGGTTGGCTATTCCGCGACTTTAGCTTTTCCCTTATCCGAGGTTGCCCCTCTATGCTCTTGAGCTTTAATTCATTAAATTTTAAACTAATCATTAATCAATTATTCAAGTATTACTTTCAGAGTATAATACATATATATTCTACTTTTACACATACAGATTATAGTAAGCTTATAAGAAATCAATAAGCAATTCATTAGCAAAATTTTTCTTTTATCAATGTTTACTATATAATCACAATTTCACTATAAGTTGAATTCCTGCGCAACTGTCATTAAATTAATTATAACTAGAGCTACGAAACTCCAAATCAATTGCCGTAAATTTTCCTTGAAAATACACTCATTTATCTTTTATCCATAAAATTTTCATAATTTTTGGTCTAGCCAATCAATACCATATTTTTCCTAAAGTTTCCCTTGTTTCACTATTTGACAAATCTGAGCATTCTTCACTACGAAATAAATTTCTCATTGTACAGAAATCAAAATATGTTTTCGTTTATTTCATTTGAAACTAGACTCACTAAGGAGTCTAAGCATATAAAATTTATTCTATGACCATTTTATACATTTTATAATGATTTTATAAAAACAGAATAGGGGATCTAGAAGTCATTTTGACTCTGTCCTACATTACTTCAAATATTTCATGATTGGTAATTCTTTTACTTTTACGGTTTCTATTATAGAAAACTAGACTCATCAAGCTTTAATTACATAATTTATTCAGCTTTTAATTCAACTCCTACAATTTATGGTGATTTTCGAAAATCACCTTACTGCTGCTGTCCCAAGTAGATTATTACCAATTCACTCTTTCACACATTCTTTGCATACATATTATTTAAGCATGTATCTCACCAATCAATTTCATCATATATATATATCTATAAATTTACTTATACATAATATCAATACCACATTGTGCTCAAATCATTTTTCAAGTTCAATTTCACCAAGCTTCAACTTAACTTATCCTATAATAGTTCATAACACATTTAAAGCACATACCTTACTAAATTTTATCATAGTCCACAATCAGCCATAGTACATTCGGCCATAACATAGACACAAATACGTTTAACTTGATTTCTTCACGAAAAATTAAGGCTATAACTGAATAGTCTTTAACCATTTAAACTACAAAACACAATTTATAACTTCAATTTTACAAGCTTATATCATAAGAGTTTCTCCATTAAAATTTTCAATGTATATTCGGCTATAACACAAACACTTAATCTTTACAATTACAAATTCAAAAACTTAACATACTTTTATAATCTCAACAAAATAGAGTACTTTTATTGATTCACAACAAAACATCAACATAACATTTCTAAATGAAAAATCCTCTCATGACCGATTGCTCCTATAGCTACCAAAATGAAAATTTGCACATGGGTTATGGAGGAATTAAGAAACTATCCTAAAACGCACAAGAAATTTCTATCAAAATACTTCAAACATACCTTAATCAAGGCTAGGAAGGGGTAGCTGAATGTTTGTTTTCCCCCCTTCTCTTCTTGAAATTTTCGGCCAAAGAAATCAAAGGATGAACCAACTTTGGTTTCTCCTCCCCACTAAGCCATTATTCTTTTATTTTTATTCTTTAATTCATTTAGTTTAAATTAATGTTAATATAATATGCATATAATATATTGAATCAACTACATGGCCGGCCATTAAAGAAAAATGGATAATTTGACATGCAAGTCCATTATTTTTTTTAACATGCATTAGTAGACCATATTTAAAATTACCTGTCACATTTCACAATTGTCTCACATAAGTCCTATTTAATAAATTTTACATACAATTGACAAAATTAAAGTAAGAAACTTTCACACATGCAGGTTCACATACAATAAGCATAAGATATAAGGGTTAATTATTTTTGTGAATCGGTTTTGTGGTCCCAAAACCACTTTTCGACTAGGGTCAAAAATAGGGCTGTCACAGGTAATGCCTTTTGGTCTAACAAATGCACCAGCGGCTTTTATGAATTTGATGAACTGTGTATTCCAACCCTACCTGGAACGGTTCGTAGTAGTGTTCATTGATGATATTCTGGTGTATTCAAAGACTGAGTTAGAGCATGATGAACATCTTTGAGTTGTTTTATAAATTTTGAGAGAGAAGCACTTATACGCCAAATTCAGCAAGTGTGAATTCTGGTTACATGAGGTAACGTTCCTGGGTCAAGTGGTATCTGCTGAGGGGATTAGGGTTGATCCTTGGAAAATTGAGGCTGTTTTAGATTGGAAGCAGCCTAAGACAATATAGAAAATTCATAGTTTTCTGGGATTGGTTGGGTACTATCGAAAATTTGTAAAGGGGTTCTCATTGATTGCTGCGCCCTTAACTAAGCAGCTACGTAAGGGCATACCTTTTAGCTGGACTGATGAGCAGCAAGAAAGCTTTGAGAAGCTTAAGAAAGTTTTAACTGAGGCCCCTGTCTTGATTCAGCCGGAGTCTGGAAAGGAATTTACTGTTTACAGCGATGGATCACACGTTGGTTTGGGTTGTGTTTTGGTGCAAGAGGGTAAGGTGGTAGCTTATGTGTGACGCCAGCTTAAGACTCACGAGGTGAATTATCCAACGCATGACTTGGAGTTGGCCGTAGTGGCATTCGCATTAAAAATTTGCAGGCACTACTTGTACTGTGAGAAGTGTATCATTTACACAGATCACAAGAACCTCATGTATCTCCTCATTCAGAAGGAGTTAAATCTTAGGCAACGTAGATAGATTGAGCTGCTTAAGGATTATGACTCTTTGATTGAATACCACCCTGGAAAGGCCAATGTGGTGGCCGATGCACTAAGCTGTAGGGTTATGACTGATCTGAGAGCAATGTTTGCTCGACTTAGCTTATTTGATGATGGTAGTTTGTTGGCTGAGCTCCAAGTTAAACCAATGTAGATTGAGCAGATTAAGAGTAAACAGTTAGAGAATGAGTCTTTGGGTCTTCGGTTCTGTCAGATTAAAAATGGTAATACTATTGATTTTGGGCTGAACAGTGAAGTAGTACTCTGTTATAGAGGCAGAATTTGTATACTTAAGGATACTGATTTGAGGCAGGCTATTCTGCGAAAGGCGCATAGTAGCCCCTATGCTATGCACCTAGGTGGAAATAAAATGTACAGAGATCTTCGTGAGATATATTGGTGGCCAGGTCTTAAGCATGAGATTACCGACTTTGTGGGGAAATGTTTGACTTGCCAACAGGTTAAAGCAGAATATCAGTTGCCTTCTAGTTTGCTTCAGTCGGTTAAGATTCCAATGTGGAAGTGGGAAAGAGTAACTATGGATTTTGGGAGTGGGTTACCCCTAACGCCTTCTAAGAAAGATCCAGTGCTGGTTATAGTAGATTAGTTTACTCAAACTGCCCATTTCATGCCAGTTCGTACAGATTATTCGTTGCAGAAACTGGCTAAGCTATATGTATCCGAAGTAGTGAGACTGCATGGGGTACCAGTTTCTATAATATATGGCAGAGATCCTCGCTTCACGTCTCAGTTCTAGAAAAAGTTACATGAAGCTCTAGGTACATGGTTGGACTTCAGTAATGTGTTCTATCCTCAGATAGATGGTCAGTCAGCAGTTGGAAGGATTACTTGTAGCTAGCAAAAATTGCTTACATAATAGCTACCAGCCTAGCATATAGATGGCACCTTACGATGTACTTTATGGTTGTAGGTGTTGTACTCCGACATGTTGGACTGAGTTGGGTGAGTGGCAAGTTTTGGGTCTTGAATTGATTTCTGATACCAAGGATAAAGTACGTTTGATTCGAGATTGACTGAAGGTGGCAACCGATAGATAGTAGTCGTATGCGGATTTAAAATGTAAGGAGATTGAGTATTCTGTGGGAGACATGGTTTTTCTCAAGGTCTCACCATGGAAAAAGGTATTAAGATTTGGGCGTAAGGGCAAGTTAAGCCCAAGGTTTATTATGCCTTACTGCATTTTGAGACGAGTAGGACTAGTTGCCGACCAATTAGAGATACCTTCAGAATTAGAGCAGAGTCATGATGTATTCCATGTCTCTATGTTGAGGTGATATCGCTTTGACCCTACGCACATCGTCTCAACTGAGGAGATTGAGGTTAGACCAGATCTGACCTTTGAAGAGGAGTCGGTTCAGATTTTAGATCGTGATGTGAAGGTTCTGAGGAGGAAGTCTGTCCCACTGGTTAAAGTACTATGGGGTAATCACAATTCTGAGCAAGCCACGTGGGAACCTGAGGAGGCGATGCGACAACAATACCCTCATCTATTCTGACCAGGTAAATTTTGAGGCCAAAATTTTCTTTAAGGATGGTAGAATTGTAATGACTCATTCTCTTAAATCCCGAAATCCCTGTTAAATTAATTTTGTATGTTGGTGACATGGATGTATGTTTGCCTTAGTGGTTTGGTGCTTTGGGAGTGTCTTGGAAGTCAGGGGTTCAAGACTTGGCTTGAGCAAAATTTTGCTCCTAATTGATTAAACCCTTGTCTTCTGATTGAAGGCTTCTTAAATTAAGGTGAGGGTTACATGAAAAAAAGAGCCATCTAGCCTAGTGGCAAATGGCATGTTAATAGGCCGTGGTACTAGAGTTCAAGTCCTATTACACACAAGGGATGTCTTTTTGTTGCGGTGCCGTGTAAGTGGTTGTGTTTCTCTAGAACTCTAGTGCTAGTGGACGGTCGAGGTGTGAGGGGATGAGGCGAAAGGATATGGCTGAAATCTAGGAGGGAATTATGGAGTAGAAATGAGAGTTGGTGGTGGAGAGATTAGGAGACGATTTTGAGGAGAAAATTAAGGATTTGAAAAGTGTAGAAGTATTGTGCCATAAGTGGGAGTGTGGTACCGTAAGGGGTGTCCCTTTTTTCCAAAATAGTGCTGAATTCCATCTTGGGTTTATTTTCAGTTTGCTCTTTCCCTTAGGTTTTTTTTGGATGACCGATTACCTCTTCTTTTCTTTCCTCGGAAGATTAACTCTCTTTCTGGGTTGATTACCCTCTCCTTCCTCCCTTTTCAATTATTTCAAAAGTTAACTTGAGTCTTTAGGCCGATCTTCTCCTTCTCTTTCCCTCTTCTCATCACTTTCGTATTCAGCATTTACGCTTTGTTATTTTTCCGAATAAGTTCCCTCTCTTCTTATCCCTCTACTCTTTCAGTTTTTTTCTAGCTTGCCTCTTTCACTACTTGTGTCGAACATCTTCTCATTTCTCTTATTGACCGAATACCTCATCACTCTCTTCATCTGTCCATCGCTTGTGTTCTGGATTTGGGGGTAAGTATTCTTGACTTCTTTTTCCCTATCTATTTCTTCGTCTTTCTTCTCTTTTTTGTGCTTTGACCAATTCTTGCTGAGGGACTGCCGAAGTTCCTTTGTGTTGTTGGTAAGTGGTTACAGTTTGGGTACCCTAGCCGAATCTTATTTGGCCTCCTTCTCTAGGTTCGATTTTGGTATCTCCTAGGCCGAAAGGCTGTTTATTCTTGCCTATCTTAGGGACATGTCATCTAACACCTCCTTTTTTGTTCATATATTGCTAGGGACTCATTTTTCCATAACCAAGGTTTAGGCCGATTACCTTTCCACTACAAAGGATCTTCTATTCATGTTAAGTGCTTTAAGCATTTATATTCACGTAGGATTGAAGATTCTTATGAATCGGTTAACTGTTCTTGTGAAGGTAAAAGCATTGGAGGGAACACTTGGTTTTGGAGCAAGAAAAGGTTACGATTGTTTATTGGTAAGTGGTGATGATTTGCCTAAAGCATTTTCCATATTATGATTTTGGATTAGCGAGGGTTTAAGACTAATGAAGGGTTGTGGTTAACCATAGGTTCTCGATCACGAAAGCATTTTTTGGCTACAACTCCATAACATGTGTGTAACCACACTGCTAATAGCATAGACCAACAGGAAGTTGAAAAGTCAAAAAGTGAGCTATCAACACCACACGGGTGTGTGGCCACCCGTGTGGTAGGCCATGGTGCAAACCATGGCCGTGTGGTCGACGAAGCGGCCATGAGTGTTTTCATGGACTGTCGCGATATTAGGCCATTTTGGGCCGAACTAGACCGTGTAGGCCAACTGGGCCTGTGGGCCCCATGTAGAGAAAATCACACATAGTGTGGTAAATTGTGGGCCAGGCTATGTAAACTACACGACTAAGGCCAAATTTGGGCTTTGTGGGCCATACGAGAGTATGGGCCCACATGGGCCCGCAATAAGGGCTATTGGCCCATTTTCACTGAATGACTGTTAAGGTTGCACGGGTCGCCTTAGACGACTGTGGACCTACTGTTGGGTCCATAAGTATATTTAGACCCCATACTGATGAAATGACAATTATACCCTTGTGAGGTAAATTGACTGAAATACCCCTGTATTATGTATGACTATTTTTTAGCATGATATTTCTGCATACACGTATGATATTATGTTGCATTACATGGAGTGGGATATATGATTTTGGAGGAAGTGTACTGAAAGACTATAAGCCTATTACTGGTAGCTCTATTACAAATACTGTTTTAATACCGAAATCGATACGACTTGGTGTGTAGGTTGGGTAGGTCGATTTTATCCCCACATTATGTGTAGGGATGGTAAAGAGATGGTGTGTAGCGGATGGATTGGGTAGGATTCTTTATTTGCATACTGTACTAAAATTGGCTCAGGCCCAGACTGATCTTGTTACTGAAAAAGGGACTAAGGCCCTAACTGAAATTAACAGGCCTAGGCCCGGATTGCGTTTACTATGATTGTTTGTTATTTTGGGATTTCACACATTGAGTTTTCATAAACTCACCCATCAGTTGTCTGTGCAGGAAATCCCCATGCTTAGATGGATCGAGGCGATGGAGGACTCGAAGGTGGCCACTCGACGTAGTTAATTTATTTAAAATACTATAAATTAGATTTTATTTGATATTGGGTTTTCGTTATGTAATATGGTCTTTTAAAGTTTATTTTAATTTGGGGATTTAATTACTTTAGTTTTACCTGTTAGTAATAGGACTCGTATTTTCAAGAAATTACAAAACAATTTTTTTCTGAAATCATCATGCTTACGCCATACATTTTAAAAGCTTCCGTAGCGAACACTATTTTAAAGTTTGAGAAACTAGTACAATTAATATTTTGCTTAAATAACCTGAGTTTTCACAAGGAACTAGTCATCCTAACCTTTTATTCAGAATCTAAAGAAGTTTTTATGAAAAACAGATATTTGTCAAGTTGTGTTTGAAAGAACACTCCAATGTCACATCATAGATTCGGCCATAACGTCTAGGGCGGGTTTGAAGTGTTACAGCTCGGGAGCTCTCACAGGTTGGAGATCGGTTGGAGCATCTTTGCACTATCCAATAGCTTATTTTGGGTATATATAGTAAAAATCATTTTGGTATAGTGGCATGTATATGTTAACTTGGTCATTGTTGGCTTGAAAATGATGGTTGTAACCTAGCCATTGTAATGGCTAGTAATGGCTTATTTTTGTATTATGAAATAGGTTATTATGATGAAAACATATGTGTTATGTTAAGTGTATGTGATCTAGTAATGTTTAATGCTTATACTAAACTAAGGTAAGACTATAAACATGTATGTCTATGATGATATACTATATTTTGGATTGGATAAGTTATGAATGTAAATTTTGGTGTAGGTGATTGGCAAAGTTTTGGGTCAGAAATGGCTAGAAATGGCTTTATCTTGTCCACACGGGTAGACACACGGGTGTGTGTCTTGACCGTCCGTGTGTGACACACGACCTGGTACATTGGTGTGTGGTTAGGCTGTGTGTCCTCTGCACCCTAAATTTGAGAAACAGAATGCTCAAAATTGAGCGCACGGGCAAAGACACAGGTGTGTGACTCAACCTGTATGTTACACGACCTAGAACACTAGTGTGTGTCTTGGTCGTGTGAAACTTGCACTTAATTTCGAAGAATTTAATTAACCATACGGCCTAGCACATGAGCGTGTGGTCGACCGTGTGGAACAAGTTAGAGAGTTACACGAGGTCGAACACAGCCTGCAACACGGCATGTCCTAAGGTCACACGGCGTGTCCTTTGGACCACAGGGCGTGTGAGCCCTGCAACTGGGAAAATTTTATAATTTCACAAAAAATTCTCTGAGTTCTCGATTTAGTCTCGATTAGATTCTAATACTCGTTTTGGGCCTCGAGGATCCATTTAAAGGACGTTATGAAAAATATCTCGATAAATTATAGAATTCGACATAAATTATCCGTAAATGTTTTGAAAACTCTGGTAAGGCTTCGTAACCCTATTCGACTACAAATACAAGTTAGGGGTGTTACATTAATATAAACATACCATTTCAGCCATACCATTTATGCATAACAAGTACCAAAATGACACAATCCAACCAACATCAAATTGTACCAAAACAACTTATACATGCCAAAATCATCAACCCATTCAACTGTATACAAGGACAACTGCGCCTATACATGTTATTATAACCATGGCCAAAACATAAAAAAACTATCTATGTAATTGCTGGATAGTGTAATAGATCTCCGACGAGCTTCCAAACCAATCGAGCTTCCTATTATCTATAAAACATAGGAAAGAAAACTACATAAGCACATAATGCTTAGTAAGTTCGTAAACATAAAATATAACTTACCATTCATTATAAAACATTAAGAATAAGCATAATGTAATCCAATCACAAGCTTGGCACAAGCCTAAGCACCATCATCAAATACACAAGTTAGTGCATTCATATATAATTCATTTGAATTAAACATATGATGATTCCTTTCCATGTGCACATATATCATTTGAATCATTTAACCTTTCCATGAACATCTGCATATTATTATGAAAACTTACCCTTTTCAATCCTTTTCATTTCCCGTTGAACCATCTAGAATATCATCAGATACTTGAAAAAGCTCACATGAAGTGTGCTTAAACATATAATTGTAACCTTTCCTTCATATAGTTGCTCACACGAGCTATGAAATGGGCTTGCTCACACGATGCTACTCACACGAGTTGTGGAGTATCCGCAACAAATAGAAGACCTCAACCATCGGTAGGACATTCAAGACCAGCACCCAAAACATGAAATCCCTAATGACATGTCATTTGTATCCTACGAATTCCTAAGGGTTAACTGGGACTCAATAACTGTCATAACATAATTTTGGATATACATTGTGTAACAAGATTTTAAATACATATTAACATATAATTAAACAACATAAACATAATAATCCTTACATACGAACTTACCTCGACGATTAAGGCGTAGAAATAAGATTGACTAATCCAAGGATTTAGCTTTTCCCTGATCTAAATCCGTACGTGGTCTATCTTGATCTAAATTGACAAATTCAGTCCATTTAATACTTCTATTATTCAATTCAGTCCATATTTCATATTTTTGCAAAATTACTATTTTCCCGTAACATTTTAACTTTTCACATTTTAATCCTTAAACTCATAAATTGAAATTTAAACATTTTAATATTTTCTCATGCTAATCGAATTATCTAGGGACCCAGATAAATCCATACAAAATATCATTTCATAAATTTACCATGAAGTTTTACTATTTTTACAAATAAGTCCCTAAATGCCATTTTCATCAAAAATCACTTTACAAAACTTGTTTCTTTATTAACAAGGACTCGTATTCAATCATTAAACATCAAGAATCATGCAAGAATATTCATGGTATAACCCTTAATCATTAACCATTTTACAAATTGACCCCCAAGCTTGCTAGATTAAGCTACAACGATCTCGAAAACATAAAAATCGTTAAAAACTAACCTCAAAATGCCAACATGCAAGAGTTAGACGTTGCCAAATCTTCCAAGCTTCAAAATGGTATTTTTTAACCCTAAAGTTTTGATAGAGAAGATAATTAATGGATGATACCATCTTTTAGTTTTCTTTTAATTTAATTTATTTATTAAATTACCATTTTAACCTTACTTAATAACCAAAGAACACATTAAACTGATGCCCATATTTTCCACTAATTCCTCAAATGGTTTATATACCATTTAAGTCCTTTAATTTAAAACTCCATAATCATTTGACCCTTTTAACTAATTAGAACTCTAGTTTTGTACCTTTTACGATTTAGTCCTTTTCACTTAATTAAGCATGCAAACGTCAAAATTTCTTAACAAAATTTTAATATGATCTTACTAACATTCCATAGACATTAAAATAATAATAAAATAATAATTTACTATTTGAATTTGTCATCCCAAAACCACTATTTTGATTTCACTAAAAACGGGTTGTTACAACTTTCCCCTAAAGGAATTTTAATCCCTGAAAATCTTACTAGAAAAGAGGTTTGGGTATTGCACTTTTATAGCTTCTTCTAGTTCCCAGGTAGCCTCTTCTATTTCGTGACGTTGCCAGAGAACTTTTACTGTACGTTCTTCATTTATGGGTATCTCTTAATTTTTTAACTTCTTGAGCTAAAATTTTGATCAGTTCTTCACTGTATGTTATATCTGGCTGTATCTCAACATCAACAGGTGAAACTACGTGTGAAGGATCTGATCAATATCGTCATAACATCGATACATGAAAAACATTTTGAATCTTTTCTAACTTTGACGGCAAAGCCAATCTGTAAGCTACTGACCAATTTCTCTGAATGATCTCGTACGGTCTGATAAATCACGAACTAAGCTTTCCTTTTTAGCCAAATGGAAGAAGTTTCTTCCAAGGTGACACTTTTGGAAATTCTTTGTCGCTTACTTGAAATTCAATTTCTTTTCTTTTCAAATCCGCGTAAGATATCTGTCGATCCTAAGCCGTTTTCAATCTGTCTGGTATCACTCTAAACTTTTCTTCGATATCCCGTAACCAAATAACTTATTCTCATTGAGCTCAATCCAATATAAACGGAGTTAGGCACTTTGACCATACAAAGCCTCGTACGATGTCATTTTAATGCTCACTTGATAACTGTTGTTGTATGCAAATTCAACCAACGATAGAAATCTCTCCCATTTAGCTTTGAACTCTAAGACACAACATCAAAGCATATCTTTGAGTATTTGAATTACTCACTCAGACTGACCATCAGTTTGTGGATGGAATGATGTACTAAAATGCAAACGAGAACCTAGAGCTTCGTGTAACTTGCTCTAAAATCAAGACGTAAACCGTAGATCTCTATCATAGATAATAGAGACTGGCACACTGTGCAATCTAACAATCTTAACAACATACAACTCTGTCAATCTCTCGAGTGAATAATCTATTCGCACTAGAACGAAATGCATGGACTTCGTCAATTTATCTAGAATGACACACACAACATCTTTCTTTCTCAGAGATAGAGGCAATCCCGATATGAAATCCATCATGATACGTTCCCATTTCCACTCTGGAATCATCAGTGGTTGTAACAAACCAAAAGGTACCTGATGCTCGACTTTAATTTGCTGACAACCAAACATTTTAATATGAACTTAGAAATCTCTCGTTTCATACCTGGCCACCAATACATCTACTTCATCACCGTACATTTTATTACTACTAGGATGAATCGACAAGCTACTACTGTGAGGTTCCTGTAAAATCTTCTGAATGAGATGAAAATTTCTTAGAACAAAAATTCTTCCTTTAAACTAAAAATTATCATCGGAACCAACAAGAATATCTGAATCAGTTGTCATCTCAATCTATTTTCGTTTAGCAATCAAAACATCATCACATTTCTGAGCTTCAAAATTCTATTGTAAAAACGTCGATCCAGCTTTTAATTAAGCTAAAATCAAACTATCATCAATCAACGTTAGCCATGTGTTCAAAGCTCATAAAACAAATATAGATTTTCTACTCAAAGCATTGGCAACAACATTAGCATTTCCTAGATGATAGCTATTGATCAAGTTGTAATCTTTCAATAACTCAAGCCATATGCGCTGTCTCAAATTCAAATCTTTTTACGATATCAAATACTTCAAACTTTTATGGTTCCTGAAGATATGAAATTTTTCTCTGTACAAATGGTGTCGCCAAATCTTCAAACTAAATACAATAGCTGCAAGCTCTAAATCATGAGTCGAATAATTCTTTTCATGCGGCTTCAATTGTCTAGAAGTATATGATATTACTTTGCCTTCTTACATCAAAATACAAGCCGAAACATTCAATGAAGCATCACTGTAAATCACAAATTCTTTACCAGACTCTAGATGAACCAACACAGGTCCCTCGATTAACAAAGCTTTCAACTGATTAAAACTTTGTTGACATTTCTTGGACCATTCAAATTTAACATCTTTTTGCAACAATCTTGTCAACGGTGTAGCAATCATCGAGAATCCCTTGATGAACCTTCTATAATACCCTGCTAAACCCATAAAACTTCTAACTTCAGATACATTTCTCGGAGCTTTCCAATCTACCATAGCTGAAATTTTACTCGGATAAACTCTAATGCTATCTGTCGATACCACATGTCCTAAAAATCTAACTTCTCAGAGCTAGAACTAACGTTTGCTAAACTTAGCGAACAATTGTTTTTCGCGTAAGGTTTGCAAAACAATTCTCAAATACTGAGCATGATCTGTCTCATCTTGTGAATAGATCAAAATGTCATCAATGAAACAACAAAAAATGTCTAAATACAATCTGAAAATTCTATTCACCAAGTCCATAAATATAACAGGTGCATTAGTCAAAGAGAATGACATCACAAGAAACTCATAATGTCCATACCTAGTTCTAAATGAAGTTTCGGCACATCTGAGTCTTTAACCCGCAACTGATAATAACTAAAACAAAAATCAATCTTTGAGAATATCATCCCACCTTTCAACTAATTAGACATATCATCAATACATGGCAATGGATACTTATTCTTGATCATGACTTTGTTGAGCTGTCGATAGTCGATACATACTCGTATTGACCTGTCCTTTCTCTTAACAAATAAAATAGAAGCATCCCAAGTAGAAAAGCTAGGCCGAGTAAAGCCCCTATTTGTCAATTCTTTCAACTGTGCTTTCCACTCTTTCAGTTTTGTAGGTGTCATTTTATACAGAGCTACTGATATTGGAGATATTCCCAGCATTAGCTCAATAGCATACTCAACCTCTCTAGTCGCCGATAATCTTGGTAAGTCTTCTAGAAACACATATGTAAACTCACACATGATTGGAACTGATTCTAACTTCAATTTTGAAACTCTAGAATCAAATATATAAGTGAGAAACGCTTCACAACCTTTTCTAACATATTTCGAAGCCGACATAGTTGCAATAACATTAGACGCACTATCCTGTCTATCTAATCCAATTCAATGTGTCTCACCATTCTGACATCTTAACACAATATGCTTTCGTCTAAAATTCGTAATAGCATCATGTAGAGTTAACCAGTCCATACCCAGAATCACATCAAACTCATCGAAGGGTAGTAACATCAAATTAGCTGGAAAGTTGCAACCCCAAATCAACAAAAGACAGTTTTTATAAGCTTTATCAACTAACACATACTGACCTAAAGGGTTCGTTACTTTAACCAATAACTTAGTAGACTTGAAAGGTATTTTTCTTATCTGACACTAAAGTCGTGCATACATATGAATATGTTGACCCCGGGTTAATCAAATCATTAACATTAGTATCAAAGAATAAAAATGTACCGATGATAACATCAAGCCCTGAAGCTTCCTCTCGAGCACGGATAGCGTAAGCTCTAGCTGGTGCTCGCACCTCAGATCTCACAGAAGAGTATTTCGTCGCACTATGGCTATTACCCGCATTTCCAGTGTTCCGGGGTGGTCTCCCTCTCGCAGTTGTATTTCTTGGTCGAGTAGTCTGAGCTTTTTCTTTATCTGAACTTTCTAAACAATCTCTGAGATAATGTTCATACGAACCACATTTAATACATGACCCGTCTTTCAATCTGCATTCACTGAAGTGTCATCTATTACATTACTGACATTTGGGCTTGTTGTTTTTTTTACACTACCCACACACACTACTATGTAGCCTGAGGTTTCGAGCTTGAATGTTGTTTTCCTCTATCTTTCCCAGAATAACCCGTTGAAGCTGATGGGTGACTATGATATTCTTTTGACTTCTTCGATGGCGATGAGTATGATTTTCCCAGAGGTCGTTTCCCTAAATCACAAGCCTCAAAATTGGCTTTTTTCTTTTATTCGCTAAGTTCTTCGGCTTTGTGTGCTCTATCCACCAAAACTACAAATTCCTTCAACTCAATAATCCCAAAAAGTAACTTAATTCTTCGTTTAGTCCGTCTTTAAATTGAGTACACATAGCAACCTCTGTGGGCACACACTCTCAGGCATATTTATTGAGTTGTACAAATTTTCTCTCGTATTCGGGTACTGACATACTACCTTACTTCAATTCAAGAAATTATTTACGCTTCTTATCTAGAAACCTCTGACTCACATATTTCTTTCTGAATTCAGTCTGAAAGAACTCTTAGCTTACTTGATCTCTCGTTACAACCGCAACCAAAGTGTTCCACCACTGATAAGTCGAATCCTTCAACAATGAAATAGCATATTTCAAGCATTCCGTTGGTGTACATAACAATTCATTAAAAACTCCCACCGTGTTTTCCAACAAAACTAAACTCTCTCTGGATCATGTTTAATTGTACCTCAGGATTCTTTAGCCCTATACTTTTAGATTTTATCAACTAGTGGCTTGCTCGTTCGTACAGGTTCCAAACCCTGAGGAACTATGAGGATCGGTTGGGGTACAAGTAAGGGTGGAGGTCGTTTAGCCATTGGCTTCATTTACACGAACTAAAAAAACTAGTTAGACATCATCTGGAAAAAGGTTTCTTTAGCCTCACCTCTCTGACCCTCAAATATGGGCCTACTTCCACTAAATGTTGCCCCGTGAATAGAGCTTACGAATTATTTTCTTCTTCAATGGAATTAGCTCGGTTGGATGACATATTATCTATATGAAAACATAGTTCAAATCAAGTTAGGAATTATCACACTACCACAGGTTATATAATGGCATGTATTTCTAGACTCATACATGCTATGTTCAATCCAAGAATTGACCAAATTGTAGCTTTGATAGTACATAATGTAACATCGCTAACCCATATTCGTCGTCGACTTAGGGTTTCAGAGCATTATTGAACAAACAAAACATTTAAATATACATTTCAGACATGAATATAAACATATCATACAATAATCATCCACATAGATATTGTCCCTAAATCGAGCCCTCAATGCCCTAGAAAAACATTAGAAACAATTTAGTACCAAATTGGAAACAATTGAAAAGTATAAGAAAAAGCTAGAAAATTTTGGCTGCATGGGTTACACGGCCGTGTGCCTCACACGGTTGAGACATGCCCATGTCTCAAGCCGTCTAACAATCGAACTAGGGACACGTGACTATGTACCAGCCTGTCCTTACATGTGTAATTCTCTGAATAGGATCACACGAGCAAGTCACACACTCGTGTTAGGCCGTGTAACTCTCGAAATAGCCTTACACTCCCATGTGCTAGGTTGTGTAATTTCCTGGCTTCCATGCATTAAAACCTACAGGATACACACAACTGTATTGCTAGGCCATGTGTCACAAACGGCTGAGTTATACGCCCGTATCTCAAGCCGTGTGGACATGAATTTGCCAAAAATCAAGCCATTTCCAACACCAACACATGCATTCACTTAAAGACCTTTAGTGCACATTCTCAAAGCATCTAAATGTTACCCAATCATACATATAATGGTCAATTCAATACTCCCAAATCAATCAATCAATATGCCATTTCAAGACACCTCACAAGCAAACATCCAAGATTACCTAAACATGCATATTTAGTCATATTTCCATCGTCAAACATAATTCATCTTCTAAAAAATCAACCACAATTATAAGCATTAGCACTTCAACATAAATATACCATTTGAGCCATACCATTCATGTATAACAAGTGCCAAATTGACACAATCCAACTAATATCAATGGTACAAAAATAACTTATACATGCCAAAATCATCAACTACCATTCAACTAGATACCGGTACAAGTCTACCTATACATGCCATTATAACCTTGGCCAAAACATCAAAAACTACATATATAATTACTAGATAGTGTGATAGATCTTCGACGAGCTTCCAAACTGATTGAGCTTTCGATTATCTATAAAACATATGAGAGAAAACTACATAAGCACATAATGCTTAGTAAGTTCGTAACCATGAAATATAACTTACCATTCATTATAAAAAATTAAGAACAAGCATAATGTAATCCAACCACAAGCTTGGCACAAGCCTAACACCATCATCAAATGCACAAGTTAGTGCATTCATACATAATTCATTTGAATTAAACATATAATGATTCCTTTCCGTGTTAACATATATCATTTGAATCGTTTAACGTTTCCATGAACATATGCATATTATTATAAGAAAGCTTACCATTTTTAATCCTTTTCATTGCCTGCTGAATCATCTAGAATATCATCAGATACTCGAGAAAGCTTATACAAAATGTGCTTAAACATATTACTGTAACCTTTCCTTTACATTGTTGCTCACATGAGCTGTGAAACGGGCCTACTTACATGAGCCATGGGTCAGAATGTAGGCTATACAATGCTACTCACACAAGCTGTGTAGTATCTGCAACAAATCCAGGACCTCAGCCATCGGTAGGACATTAAAGAACAACATCTGAAACATGAAATCCCCAATGACATGTCAGTTGTATCCTACGAATTCTTAAGGTTCAATCGGGACTCATTAACCATCATAGCATGATTTTGGATATACATTGTGTAACAACATTTTAAATACATATTAGCATATAATTAAACAACATAATAATCTTTACATACGAACTTACCTCGACAATTAAGACATAGAAATGAGATCGACTAATCCGAGGCTTTTGCTTTTCCCCTATCTAAATCTGTACATTTTCTATCTTGATCTAAATAGACAAATTCAGTTCATTTAATACTTCTATTATTCAATTCGGTCCATATTTCATATTTTTGCAAAATTACTATTTCCCCTAATATTTTAACTTTTCACATTTTAATCCCTAAACTCATAAATTGAAAGTTAGGCATTTTAATCCTTTTCTCATGCTAACCGAATTATCTAGGGACCCAAATCAATCTATACAAACCATCATTTCATAAGTTTACCATGAACTTTTACTAGTTTTACAAACAAGTCCCTAAATGCCATTTTCATCAAAAATCACTTTACAAAACTTGTTTATTTATTAAGAAGGACTCACAATCAATTTTTAAACATCAAGAATCATGCAATAACATTCATGGTATAACCCTTAATCTTTAATAATGTTACAAATTGATCCCTAGGCTAGCTAGATTAAGCTACAAAGATCCCGAAAACATAAAAATATTAAAAACTAACCTTAAAACACCAACATGCAAGAGCTAGACATTTTCAAATCTTTCAAGCTTCAAAATGGTGTTTTCTAACCCTAAAATTTTGATAGAGAAGATGACTAATAGATGATACCATCTTCTAGTTTTCTTTTAATTTAATTTATTTATTAAATTACCATTTTAACCTTACCCTATAACCAAAGAACACATTAAACTCATGCCCATATTTTTCCACTAATTGCTCAAATGGATTATTTACCATTTAAGTCCTTTAATTTAAAATTCCATAGGCATTTGATCCTTTTAACTAATCGAGCGCTACTTTTGTACTTTTTACAATTTAGTCTTTTTCACCTAATTAAGCATGAAAACGTCAAAATTTCGTAACAAAATTTTAAAACAATCTTATTAACATCTCATATGTAACAACCAAATTTTTTATAAAATCGAAACAGTAGTTTCGGGACCACATATTCAAGTCCAGAAAGAAAAATTATTTTAATACTATTTTATGATCTATAGTATGATAATAATATTATGTGAAAATTTCATAAAGAAATTTTATCTATTATGTGCTTAATTGTGAAAAGGACCACATCGCATAAAATACGAAAGTTAAATTCTAGTAGCTATAAGGATCAACTAGCTATGGAATTCAAAACTTGAGGTCCTTATATGGTAATTAGACCATCAATGAAAAGTTAGTAGATATTTATGGATGATTCATCCATGGAAAATGAGAAAAAGGCTAAGGACTAAATTGGAAAGCGATAAAATTAAAAGATGATAAATAATTAAATAGAAATAAAAATCATTTTATATCATATTCTTCCCCAAATATTCCATAAAAACCTTAGGAAAGAGAAAGAAAGCTTTCTTGGGAAAATTAGATAAGTATTCATATAACACCCCAAACCCGGCCCAGACGTAATGGCCGAATCTGACGTGCCACATTGAAGTTAAAAATCCACGCTTTGTTTTAGTGTTTTAAAAAAACCATCGTTTGATAAGGCTTAACCAAGTGAATGGAAGTTGCACACCAGGTAGGTATCCAAAAACAAAAGAGGTGAGCCATGAAGGCTGCTTAAGTACCAAGCTCTTCGAATGGATCCAATCCTACACATGCCCACAACCATTACCACACTTTGGTGCGAGGTTAGGTTTTGAGAAAAATGAGTTAGAATTCATTTAAGTAGATATTTTTGATAAACCGATTAATTGTACCATTGCATTATTTTGAAAACAATTATCATTTTGAAAATGCAGCCTAAGTCTAATCCATTTTGGATTGTTATCAGTAAAATATAGGGTATAAAATAAAATAATCCCAGAAAAATAATTAAAATGGCCTTATTACAACCCAAAACCAAATAATATATTAATAAGATAAAACTTATAAAGAAATAAATCGGCTACTTATTGTAATTAAAAGAAACAGAAACAGTAGTGTGGCCATCTCCGAGTCCCTCGTAGCTCCAAACCATCTAAGCTTAAGGATTTCCTGCACAGTTAGAAACAGAGTGATTTTACGAAAACTCAGTGTGTAATCCCAATAACATACAAACAGTGAAAACACAGTATCAGTACAATCTGGGCCAAAGCCTTATTTAGTCTTGACATATACTGGGCCGAAGCCTTTCGTTTAACGGTTACAGGGCCGAAGCCTTTTCATAAATCATATCACTGGGCCGAAGCCTTTACTGTAAACGGTATGGCCCATAGGCCCATTTCAATATCACATGTAGTGTCAATGGATGTATGCAAGCCCATTTCAATATCATATGAAATACCAATGAATGTATGCAATCCCATTTGGGGAGACTACTCGACCCACCATCCGCTACTCTCCACCCGTACCAACCAACACACCATGTGGGGAATGATTCAACCTACCCAACCAACACACCACTGGCAGCATAGCTTCTTTATCATATATCTGGAGGCCTAGCCTCTTTTAATAACTGGGGCAAAGCCCTTTTCGGTAAACTGAGGCAAAGCCCTTTTCAATAAACTGGGGCATAAGTCCTTTTCGGTAAACTGGGGCATAAGCCCTTTGCAATAAACTAGGGCATAAGCCCTTTTCAATAAACTGGGGCATAAGCCCTTTTGCACTTCCTCCATCCATATAAAAACCCAACCCAATGCATTTATGAATACATCATGTGCATTTCATACATATCATGTGCATTTTATACATATCATGTGCATATCATATCAATCATTTATATCATATCCCACGTATCAAATTTATAATTAAACCCTAGGGGTATAATGGTCATTTTTACCTAGGGGCAAAACAGTCATTTTCATACTATAAGGGTAATTTCATAATTTTACCAAATATCAGGGTTTTCCATGTTCATCAACAATTATCAATATTTCTGAGTGTTTAAACAATGATCTTTAACCCACTTTATCAAACTCGGGCTTTTGGACCCAAAACCTCTAATGGGCCCTATGAATGCCAATTTAACCCACTAAGCCTGCTTAATCCAAATTTTACAACAGTACTAACCGTGTTATCGTGCAACTTTTCCAAATTCCATTTTCTATCAATTTTACCCAAATGGGCCCGAAAGCCCATTGGGCCCAATTTTAGCCCATTGAGGCCCAACTTACCATCGTGCACAAAATTGAGTTCTTACCTGTTCCATCGATCCAAACACCGATCTTATCGTATTTATTGCATCTATACCCAAATGCAACATTACAAGTTCCTGAAATACCAGTATTTTAGCATTTCGGCTTCTTAGCAAATATTAATCTAAGCTATTACGAGGGTTAGTACACACCTGTTACGGGTTGAAGTTGAAACGTTTCCATAATCAATCACTTACGATAACCACCACCTGTCACTCAAACTTAACTATTCCAATATCAATATATGTAAATCCTAAGCACATCAGTCATACGGAACATAAGGCCGTATTCATCATTTTACCATACAAGGGTATTACGGTCACTTTACCTTACGAAGGCTTTATGGTATTTTTACCTATTAGGGGTATTTTAGTCTTTTCATCCTACAAGGGTGTTTTGGTAAATCTACAAATCAACGGTATTTCTGTAATTTTGTAAATTAGGGGTATTTTGGTAATTTTAGAAATTGAGGGTATTTTAGTAATTTCAGAAACCAGTGGTATTTTGGTAATTTTACAAACTAGGGGTGTTTTGGTAATTCTACCCTATAGGGGTATTTCAGTAATTTCACAATCGAGGGTAAAACGGTAATTTTGTAAATCAAGGGTAAAACAGTAATTCTGTAAATCGAGGGTAAAATAATAATTCTATAAATCGAGGGTACTTTGGTAATTTTTACGAGTCGAGGGTATTTCAATAATTTTACAAATTAAGGGGTATTTTAGTAATTTTACAAACCAGGGCTATTTTGGTAATTTTATTGATCGAGGGTATTTTGGTAATTTTGTAAACCAAGGGTATTTCAGTAATTTTATAAATCGAGGGTAAAATGGTAATTCTATAAATCGAGGGTAAGACGGTAATTCTATAAATCGAGGGTAAAATGGTAATTCTATAAATCAAGCGTAAAATGGTAATTCTATCTTACAGGAGTATTTCAGTAATTTTACAAAATTGAGGGTATTTCAGTAATTTTGCAAACTGAGGGTATTTCGGTAATTTTACAAATCAAGGATATTTGGGTAATTTTATAATTTGGGGGTACTTTGGTAATTTTACAAGTCGAGGGTATTTCAGTAATTTGGTAAACTAAAGTATTTTAAATAGGGATAACAATACGAATGGGCCTAAAGCCCTTCTCGACCCAAATGGGCCCACACGTTCGTGTGGCCCTTTTAGCCCAAATCTAGCCACAGATATAAGATTCACCTAGCCTAGTCCAATATTTACTGCACAATCAAACAACTTATCCAATTGGGCCCGTAGGCCCATTGGGCCCACATGGCCCTTTTCGGCCTATCGCGGCCCGAAGTAGCCATCCTACAGCTAGAGTAGTGAGAAATACACACCTGATAGGAGACTAGAGTTAATCCACACTCCGAGCACTCTTAGCCGATGCCCAACCCAAACGAGCACGCCATACAGCGAAAGGGATCAGCCAAGAAAGGTACCTCTACTCTCCTCATGTTCTCTCTATTTAAAGCCAGCTTCGCATCCCCTCTTATGTTAGCTTCCTGATGTGGGATCCCTCCATCATCAGAGTTTAAATTCAACACCAACTCTTGCCGCCCCCTGTTAGCAAAATAAATGCTCCTTGCTTGCCATGGGATTCGAACCCATGCCTCCCCTCAGATGCTCCACATGCTACTTGCCACTAAACCACAAGGCTTTTTGTGTCATATTTTATCCCCAATTAATTATAAGGTCTAAAGGCCAAAGTCCAAGTTCCCTAAAAAAAACCAAAATAAATTGCAAGAGCCAAGGCTTGAACCCAGGCTCCTATACAACCTTAATGACGCCACAACCACTAGACTACATGCTTCCTTGTGTCATTTATTTACCACAACAATTTAAAAGGCCCTCATCCAAGCATCCAAGTTTTTTTTTCACTTAATACCAAAATTTTTGCTAAAGCCCAAGTTTAAACCCAAGATTTCTCCAACACTTCTCAAAGCCATTAACCACTAAAGGAAACATTTAATTGTTTCATTTCATTGCTCAATTAAATACCTATATACAACCTCCCTATGGACCCCCACTCAAGGCCCAATACTTCTAGGCCCAAATTCGGGGTGTTACAATTCAAGCCCTATTTTTAGTAATTCCTATTTTTTTGAAACCGAGATAGTCTAATCTATCTATTTGGGGGACTAATTTGAAAATTTATCAAAGCATAGAATTTTTTTCATCAATGAATATGCTAAAATTTTGAAATTTATCTTAGAAAATGAAAGGTTGTTGATAGATAAATAACTTACAAAGTGAATTTTGATGAAAACTTGATTTAGGGACTAATTTGTAAAAATCTGAAACCCATGGAAAAATCCAAAATTTTATGAAACACATGGGCTGTAAATATTTTATGTAAAATTTAGTTAGGCTTGGAACAAGGATTAAATTGCATGAATTTCATTTTCTGAGCCTAGGGACGAAATCGTCATTAATTAAAAGTTTAGAGGCAAAATGGTAATTTTGCCTAAGATGTAAATTGGACTGAATTGAGTTTAAATTGTATTAAATTGATGTTAAATCTACTTTTATAGATTCAAATAGAACAAATTCGGAGCTAGAACGAGGAAAAGAGAAAAATGTTGGATTAGTAGATTTTACGTACACGAACATTTGTCGAGGTAAGTTCGTGTAACTAAATTGTATATATATATGTTTGAATTAAATGTTGTGTATGTGAATTGTATAAATATTATATATATAATATTGAAGACATGTCTGACAAAGCCCGATAAATGATATTGTCTGAAATAAATGATAATGCTCTGAAATAAATGACAATTCCCGATAAATGATAATTGATAAAAATGTTATTTTTGTACTTGATTTGAAAGTGGTATGTGATTAAAGGAACTATTGTATATATTTATAATAAATAAATGAAATAATCATGTGTTTGATTATGTCCAGAAAATGTTAAGTCTCGTTTGAATATTGAAATTCGATGGATAAATGATGATTTCCCTATAGAATGAGGTCTTGCATGTGTTGCTACAGGAATTTAGCTCGGACGAGTAATTCTATTGACCTCATTTCTGAAAGAATTTAGCCCGGACGGGTAATCCTGATATAAGCCTTCTCGAGCATGTGAAATGGAATAGATTTAGCCTGGACGGGTAATCCAGATTAAGCTCATTATAGCATATGCTAAAGAAAGGATTTAGCCTGGACTGGTAATCCTATGCATATGCTACAGAAAGGATTTAGCCTGGATTGGTAATCCTGAGCTTATAATGGAGATAGGATTTAGTCTGGACTGGTAATCCTGATCTCACTTGATAACAGAATTTAGCTTGGACTGGTAATTCTATTATATGTCATGAGGCTCGAGATTGTACTTTTTAAATAAGTGCTCTAATGGGTACCTCTGAATATGAATTGACGGATTACAACTTTGTACATTTTAAGTATACTATATGGATATCCATTGAGAGTTCAAATAAATTCAACAAGAAAAGGTTTGACAGGAGCAAATATGAATTTAAGATTCATTATCATGGAATGATATATGTGATATGGAAATATGACATGAAAAGGATGCTATATGAAATAAGAAAGTATGAGATGAGATATGAACATGAATTTTTTTGATGAAATCGTTCATCTAAGGGAATAGATTTGTACACCTTGAGTGTACTATCCGTGTGAATAAAAATATTTCAATTGAATAATAAGCAAAATTCTGACATGAGAAAATATGGGTATGAATTAGTTTTTACACGCATCTACCTGAAATACATGAAAATGATGTTACATGAAATATACTAAACTTGAGACGAATAAATATGAAAATGTACTTGAAATATGGAGATATGATTTGAAAATGTTACATGGATACATGATATGCAAAGTATGTTCATATGGAAATCTGATTATCCTTGAGCCCATATATGTTTGTTGATGTATACATGAAATATATGACTAACAAAGATGATGAGGATATGTGTTAGGGCTTATGACCAAAAAAGGTTGAATGTGCCATGCATATTTATATTGATTAAAAAAGAATGGTAAGTTAATTACCATGTTATACAAACATGCTTACTCTGTGTTATTTTCCCCTGTTATATAGTATTTCGGAAGCTTGTTGGATTGGATGTAACACCCCTTACCTGTACCCGAGGCTGGGATAAGGTACGACGCGTTACCGGACAAATATACAAACATTAAACTAAAATACGGGGAAATATACAGACAAATATAAGAAGAAATCAAGCTTAAACACTTAAGAACTTACCTTGAACGTTGCCGAACGATTACAACGGCTATTCGATTAGTTTCTCTTTTCCCTTATCCGAATTTGCCCCTCTATGCTCTTAAGCTAAAATTCAAAGATTTTAAACTAGTCATTATTCGACTATTCCAGCATCACTTTCAAAATATAATATATATATTCGAATTTCACACCTACTGATCATAGTAAGCTTATAAGAAATCAATAAGCAACTCATTAACAAATTTTTGTCAATGTTTACCACATAATCATAATTTCACTGCAAGCTGTCTTCCTGAGCAACAGTCACTAAATCATTTATAACTGGAGCTAAGAAACTCCAAATCAAGTTTCGTTAATTTTCCATGAAAATAGACTCATATATATTTTATCCATAAAATTTTCATAATTTTTAGTTTGGCCAATCAGTACCAGATTTTTCTTAAAGTTTCCCCTATTTCACTGTTTGACTAATCTGTCCACTCCTCACTACGAATCAATTTTCTCATTGTACAGAATTCAAAATATGTTCTTGTTTATTTCATTTGAAAATAGACTCATTAAGGAGACAAATAATATAAATTTCATCTTATGATCATTTTTTAAAATTTATAATGATTTTTTAAATACAGAACAGAGGATCTAGAAGTCATTCTGAACCTGTCCCACATCACTTCAAATATCTCATTATCGGCAATTCTTTTGCTTACACGGTTTCTTTTATAAGAAACTAGACTCATTAATATTTAATTACATAATTTATTTAGATTCTAACTCATCTCGCACAATTTATGGTGATTTTCCAAAATCATGTTACTGCTGCTGTCCCAAGCAGATTTATTACCAATTCACTCTTTCACACATAACTTGCATGCATGTTATTCAAACATGCATATCACAAATCAATCATCACATACCTATGATTTCACTTAAGCATAATATCCATTTCATCATTTTAAAGCACAAACATTACTCAATGTTATCCAAGTTCACATCCGGCCATAATACACACAACATGTTAGCCGATTTTCCCCCTTAGCATCTAAGGCACATGCATGCTCATTTGTTTGGCTCAACTTCACCTATCTTCCATTATTCATCAAAAGAACATGAAACAACAACCATTTCCGTCATTTCCATTCATGACTGAATGCTCACAACACAACCAAAAATAAAAAATATGCTTCATGAGTTAAGGTAGAATCAAGAAGAACTCATGAAAATCAAGATAGAAGTAAACTACCATGAACTTACCTTGGATTTTTCTTCCCCTAGTGACCGAATTTTTCAAGAGCTTTTCCCCTCTTGCTCTCCTATTTTCGGCTATGAAGAACAAGGATGAACAAAAACCTTGTCTTTTACTTCCTTTTGTTATTCTATTACTAACATTTTATGACACAAAATAACATATATTATTTGTGTCATACTTATGCCACAATTTCAATAAAAAAAATTGCACAAATGCTTATCATGCCCATCATGGCCGGCCACTATGTTTTAAGGTGGGAAATTTGACAAGCAAATCCACCTATTTCATACTATAAGTTATTTGGCCACTACAACTTAGCCTATAGCATTTTCAAAAAATTTCACATGAGTCCTATTTCATAATTTCACTCACAAATGGCAAAATCAAAGCATGAAATTTTCACACATGCACTTTCACATGAAATAAACATAGAATATAACATTTAATTATTTTTGTGACTCAGTTTTGTGATCCCGAAACCACTTTCCGACTAGGGCCAAATTAAGGTTGTCACAACTCTCCCCCTTTAGGAATTTTCGTCCCCGAAAATCTTACCAGAAGAAATAGTTTCCACTCTAAAAACGTCACAATATTCTCGGAATCAAAATTTTCCATTCTTCACATGTATCTATTTTTACCAAAAATCCGGAACTTTGGTCTACACCAACAGATCACATTATAGATACTTCAGTCACTTCATCAAATAAAGCCTTGTACATGCAAACCCCATCATACCGATCTTTGCTTGTCAGATGATAAATCATAATCCAATAATATTTCTCTCTTAGAAGATAATAAAAATTTTGATTCAATTTGGATAGAAATTCTATCTCACAACCACTTCTATAATACCACTGATTTCTTTTATTCCATATACTTGCATAATCTATTACAACTTAGATAAACAAACATTTCACAATCGGAGTTCATATAAAGATCCTTTACGTAACCTTTAACCAATCTGTATACTTATTCCATACCAGAACAATAATAACGCTGATAAGGGGGTGAGGTTGTTAAGCCTCGAAAGGAACTTTCATATTTGTATACACAGATAACTTTGTAACTCATCATCATAATATTATGCACATTGATTCAAACATTTTAAATTTCCAACTCGTTACAGATACATTTTCACATATCTCAATAATGCACGTAACTTTATTTCATGTGAATATTAGCAAAACATAAGTGAATTTATCATAATTCAAACTTTCATTTCTCTTACTCAAATTACCAATAATGTCTTATCAAGTTTCCACATTTAGTCTTGATCACTTGTCAATATTTATCAAATAGGCAAACGTCTTACGGTTTTGAGTACATCGCTTACTTGATGCCATAGTCCAACTATGGTCTTATACTAGCTCTGCTCTACCCGTATTGATGCCTATTCCCGATAGGTCTTACACTAGCACTCACTAGGCTGTGCCAATGCCTATCCCAGATAGGCCTTACGTTTAGCACAAGTCGAGCCGATGCCACGTCCCTAACGGGTCTTACACTAGCTCATCTATCTCATGTATTGCCATGGTCCAACCATGGTCTTTTTCGTCAATTCATTAGTGAACAATTGTACTCATTCCCTGCGTTCCACCCAATTTGATCTTTCATTACCATTTACTTTATACAATCTTATACATATCTTTACACTGATGCACACATATCATAAACTTCTTTTCATACCTTTCAATTTCGTCATATCACAAATATATTACAATCAGTTCAATAGCATTTTCGGATCAATTAATAATAGCTCGGTTGGAACACATCATTACCTGAGCAAAACAATTTATAAGAGACGGGAGATATCACACTATCACGCTTTACTTACGGCATGTATAGCTAGACTTTTATACTTGCTATGTTAGTCTGAGAACCGACTAAACCATAGCTCTGATACCACTAAATGTAACACCCCTCACCCGTATCCCTCGCCGAAACAGGGTTCGAGGTGTTACCCGACTTAAACTCAGTCAATCACACAAAAACCGTGCCAAAAAATTTTCAATCAATTTAAATCTTTTCTTTTCACATGCAATCTGTCCCATATATGGGCTTACGAGGCCCAAAACATCACTAGCCAACATAGGCCAATTCACATGGCCAAAACACTTTATCATTACAAGCCACCACCTTTGGCTAACTTATAGTATCACATACTCAACATTAAAACCTTATACATGTCATAGACTCGAAATACTAGGATTTACTTACACCAATAGTGTGAGCTCGACAGTGTGATAATATCTCCGGCGAACTCCAACCCGAGCAAATAACTGGAGCCAACAATCTACAAAACAGAAGAATGTAACAACGGAGTAAGCTTTCATAAGCTTAGTAAGTTTTAAGCAATGCAAACAAATAAACGCAATTATACTTCGATTATTTAATTTCTCAAGAGGCCATATTCTAGGTATATTGCCATCTGGCCGAATACACACAAACACATAATGCACGTTCAGCATTCTTATCATACTTAATCTGAATTCATATAACATAATTAACTCAAATACTTTCACATAATTTCACACCCTGACCCGATGTATCATGATCATAGATATAGTTATAACATTTATTCATGTATGTATCACATTACGCACTAATGATTCACTTCAAATCAAACTCACATGAGTACATAATGTGTACCTGGCCCACTTAACGTATTGAATGTATTCATTTGTCAATCTAACACGAGGTACCTTAGTCTTAGACTTTTCTCAAATCACTGGCATTTCGCCTGCTAGGATCGAGGCCCGATTATCATTTCATCGGCATTATAGCCTGCTAGGCTCGAAAGCCCGAATAATATCTCACCAGCATTATAGCCAGCTAGGCCCAAAGGCCCGAATAGTGTCTCACCAGCATAATAGCCTGCTAGGCTCAAAGGCCCGAATATAATACCAGCACTAGGCCTGCAGGATTTAACCCGGATATAATACCAGCATGAAGCCTGCGGGAATTAACCCAGATATATTATGTAACACCCCAAACCCGGCCTAGACATTATGACCGGATCCGATGCGCCACATTGATGCGTTCAAAACGTTCCGTTTTACTTAGTTTGGAAAACTTAGTTGGGGTTGTAAAAGATACTTTTTTTTAAAGCAGGTTAAGGTGAATAGAAGCTGTGCACCAGGTAGGAAACCAGGAAGAAGAGGAGGTGAGTCCATCGGACTGCTTAAGAACCAAGCTCCCTTTGGATCCAATCTTAGATATGCACACCACCATTGCCACACCTTAACGACTCCTATAATTTTGAGAAAACTATCTGGTTATGTCTATCTTAAGAAAATGATTAAGTTTGAAAACGTTTGCTTAGCGGAAGTCTTACTTGTAATCGAGTTATTTTGAAATCCCTTAGTGTTTTTGAAAATGCATCCTAAAGCTAACCCATTTTCCTTAGTCATCATAGTTTTCTTCATCATAGTAAAATAAAATAATAAAAGTAATTAAAACCATCAAAATAATTAAAAGGCCTTATTACACTAAAACCCAAAACCATAGATGAAATTAAAAGGACGTCCAGTTCACCAGAAAGAAACCAGGTTTGTAGAAACATGTGGCCAGTCCAAATCCCTCACAGCTCCAAGCCCACTATGATTGAGGATTACCTGCGAGGATGAAAATAAGGGGTGAGTTTTGGAAAACTCAGTGTGTAATTCAACCCAACCATAGCCTAAATCAGTTCAAACCACAGAGACAAAATAAGTTGGCCTCAGCCCAGAACAGATATCAGAATAAAGCCTGTAGGCCCAGAACAGACCAGAACAGATATATCATGCTTATGCAGTAACCCAACCATATCCAACCACATACACCCCCATACCATCCTTTCACCATGTGGGGAGACTACTCGACCCACCCAACCGCTACACGCCACAGAAATATGCAGCATGGCTGCCAGATACAGAAAATGTAACAGAGTCACCAGATACAGATATTTTGTGGCAGTGCCACCAGAACAGATATACGTGGCAGGGCCACCAGAACAGATAATTTATGGCATAGCCACCAGGACGCTTCCTCCATAATATAACCCATGTCCCCATGCAACAGATATACATTCATGGCCTACATCATACAGATTTAATTCATCATGCTTTTCAGACAAAATTAACCCTAGGGGTATAAAGGTCATTTTGCAAACACAGGGGTATAATGGAAATTGCATACATAGGGGTATTCTAGTAAATGTAACTATTTCTAAGGTTTTCATGCATATCGTAGCTATTACGTTTAGCCAAAAACACTTACCGAGCGTTCTTACCGAATTAGGCCCGTTGGCCCATTAACCCAGTTTTGGCCCATTAAGCCCAAAATATCGAAACGCACGAAATCGCGCGTACTGCAGTTTTATCACTTCCGATTACCAGTAATAATTGCCCATACGTCTCACGAGCATTCGCACACTCGCAAGCGCCCAAAATACCAGTTTTTCGGTATTTTGGCTTTTCGGCTTTTGCCGTTCTAGCCTATGAAAGGGTGTCAGTTACACACCTGTTTTGGGATTTCCTTGACGAGATCTACACACGAACTGCCTACAATCGAATCACTTAATATTACTCCAAATATCGAAATAAAATTGAGTATATAGTCCCTTACCACATTCGGCCAAACATGCCTAAAACCCTTATTGCTCTTACCTTACTGCCGAACTATGGTTAACTCCCAAGATCCAATCGTTCCACCTGTCCAAGCCCTTGATCAACCACCTCTAACTCACGCTATTACCAAAACAAAATAGTTATTACGACCCCTCATGGTTACAAGTCCAAATCGACAATCTCCCTAACTTTTAGGGATTTCGGCTTTTCCTAAAATATGTAAGAAGACTAAGTTTTGGAGAAGACTTACCACTGATTCCTTAGTGGATGATTCCAATGAGTTTCCCAGTCGATCCCGATGTAGATCTAAGCCCTCAGATGATAACAAAAGTCGGGCTTTTAGTGACTTCAGTATTCGGCCAAGTCCCTTTTAATGTGGGGTTTTCGGCTTTTGGCAACTTGTGTTTAGAAAGGTAAAACGAGAGGGTTTTGCTATGGTCTTGTCGTCAAAACTTAAGGTTTTAGAGGGCTGGTGAATCGGCCACAAATGATGAAGAGAAGAGATGTGGTTTTGGTTATAAGAAATCGGCACACAAAAAGAATCAAGCTTTCGGGATTTCGGCTTTTTATGGCCAAAGGCTATGAAGGTTTTGAAACGGTTGAAGGGAAAAATGGAGATGAACAAGATGGTAGGAAGGTTCGGCAATGGAGAAAAGGAGAAGGAAGATAGATGGAGAGAAAAAAATAAAAGGAAAAAAAAAAGGAAAAGAAGGAAAAATGGTCGGAAAAGAAAAAAACGGCACAACACTCCGTAATGCCGAATTTATACCTAGCTTTTGACCTAGCCAAAATTTTCCCCCCTAAAGAAACCCTTGGCCGGCCAACTCTTGCTCCTCAAGAGTCCACTATTCGGCCAACACCATCCTCCTTGATCAGCTCCTAAATCCTCTCCCTTAACCCCTCCTTACTCAATCTCCTGAGCAACTCAAACTCCTCCTGACAAACTTTTACTTCAGTTCCACTACTTACCTTTTCTGTTCATAAAAATTAATCCCTTGTTTTGCTATCAATGTGACTTGAACCTAGGTCCTCCCTAGCTCCCACACGCCACTTATAGCCTTCCCTGTGGCGTCACATGCCACTTAACCACTTGCTTCCTTGTGATCTATTTTACACAATTAATTCCTCAAAGCCTAATTTACTAGAACCCCTTTCCCTTATGGAATTAAAATTAATTAAAACTATCGGGTTTTATCCTAAGCTTGGGCCTTCTAGAGGTCCACTATCACAATTAAACCTACACTTAACAAGTAGAATACAAAATTTTAATTTTACAAATTTTTTTCAGAATTCCCAAAAATTTTGGGCGTTACAACTCTACCCTCCTTAAGGAAATTTCGTTCTCGAAATTTACCTGATCCGAACAGATGAGGGTATTGTTGTTGCATTGCCTCCTCTGGCTCTCAAGTAGCTTCTTCTCTGCCATGGTTACGCCAAAGCACTTTCACTAATGGTACCGATTTCCTCCTCAGAACCTTAACGTCTCGATCCAATATTTGTACAGGCTCCTCCTCAAAGGTCAAATCAGTTCGCACCTCAATTTCTGCAACCGGCACGACATGAGTAGGGTCAGAACGATAACGCCTTAACATGGAGACGTGAAAAACATCGTGAATCCTGTCTAGCTCTGGAGGCAATTCCAATTGATAAGCCACTGGGCCTACTTGCTTCAAAACCTGATAAGGCCCAATGAACCGCGGACTCAACTTGCCCTTCTTGCCAAACCTTAGTATCTTCTTCCAAGGTGAAACCTTCAAGAAGACCATATCGCCCACTGAGTATTCAATCTCCTTACGCTTTAGATCTGCATACGACTTTTGCCTATCAGACGCTTCCTTTAACCGATCTCTAATTAACCTGACCTTATCCTCAGTATCTGCCACCAACTCAGGTCCAATAACTTGTCGCTCCCCCAGTTCAGTCCAACAACTAGGTGTTCGACACCTTCGCCCATACAGTGCTTCATAAGGTGCCATTCGAATACTCGACTGATAACTATTGTTGTATGCAAACTCTGGCAAAGGCAAGTAATCCTCCCAACTACCTCGGAAATCAATAACACATCCCCTCAACATGTCTTCCAAAATCTGAATAACTCTTTCCGACTGACCATCAGTTTGGGGATGGAAAGCCATACTAAAGTTCAATCGCGTTCCCAACGCCTCATGCAACTTTTGCCAAAACCGAGATGTGAATCTAGGATCCCGATCAGAGATAATCAAAATCGGTACTCCATGCAATCGCACAATCTCCGCCACATACAACTTGGCTAACTTCTGAAGAGAAAAGTCTGTGCGAACAGGTATAAAATGAGCCGACTTGGTCAACCTATCCACAATCACCCATATCAAGTCTTTCTTCGATGGTGTCAAGGGTAGCCCACTCACAAAGTCCATGGTTACCCTCTCCCACTTCCAAAGTGGTATTTTTACTGGCTGCAATAATCCAGAAGGTAACTGATGCTCAGCTTTCACTTGCTGGCATGTCAGACATTTCCCCACAAATTCCGTTACCTCTCGCTTGAGTCCAGGCCACCAATACAGTTCTCGCAAGTCATGGTACAACTTATTCCCTCCAGGATGCATGGCACAAAGTTCCCCATGAGCTTCCTTCAAAATTGACTATCTTAAGTCAGAGTCCTTCGGAATACAAATTCTACCTCGAAAACACAGAACCCCATCATCATTTAACCCAAACTCAGAAGTTTTCCCTTCCTTAACTTGTTGAAAACGAGGGACCAAAGACTCATCTTTCAACTGCTTTTCCTTAATCTGATCCACCCAGGTTGGCCTTACTTGCAATTCAGCCAACAGACTTCCATCATCATACAGACTTAGACGAGCAAACATTGCTCTCAGATCAGATACAGCTCTACGACTTAGAGCATCGGCTACCACATTAGCCTTGCCTGGGTGATATTCGATTGAACAATCATAATCCTTAAGCAACTCGATCCATCTCCTTTGCCTAAGGTTCAGTTCCTTCTGAGTCAACAAATACTTGAGACTCTTATGATCTGTGTATATAATACACCTTTCTCCATACAAGTAATGTCTCCAGATTTTAAGTGCAAAGATCACTGCTGCTAACTCCAAATCATGAGTAGGATAGTTCCCTTCGTGAGGCTTAAGTTGTCGAGACGCATAAGCAACCACCTTACCCTCTTGCATCAACACACAACCCAAACCTACGTGTGATGCATCACTGTACACAGTAAAATCTTTCCCAGACTGTGGTTGAATTAACACAGGTGCTTCAGTCAGAAATTTCTTCAACCTCTCAAAAGCTTCTTGCTGCTTCTCCATCCATACAAACGGTACTCCTTTCCTTATGAGTTTTGTGAGAGGTGCTGCCATCACAGAAAAACCTTCCACAAACCTTCTGTAGTATCCTGCCAACCCTAGGAAACTTCGAATTTCTGAAACTGACTTAGGTGGCTTCCATTCCAAAATTGCTTCAATCTTTCGAGGATCCACTCTAATCCCCTCTGCAGAGACCACATGCCCCAAAAAGGTTACCTCCCTTAACTAGAACTCACACTTGCTGAACTTCGCATAAAGTTCCTTCTCCCTTAACACTTGCAACACAGTACGGAGATGCTCATCATGTTTTGCTTCGGTCTCAGAATATACCAGAATATCGTCAATAAAGACGACCACGAACCGATCCAGAAATGGTTGGAACACACGATTCATCAGATCCATAAATGCTGCAGGAGCGTTTGTTAGTCCAAATGGCATAACCAGAAACTCATAATGACCATAACGAGTCCTGAATGCTGTCTTATGAATATCTGCCTCCTTGACCCTTAACTGATGATACCCAGATCGAAGATCGATCTTGAAAAATACAGAAGCTCCTTTAAGCTGGTTGAACAGATCGTCAATCCTTGGCAAATGGTACTTATTCTTAATCGTCAGTTTGTTCAACTTGCGATAATCAATGCACATACGCATCGTCCCATCCTTCTTCTTCACGAATAGCACCGGTGCTCCCCATGGAGACACACTTGGCCTAATAAAGCCCCTATCCAACAATTCTTGAATTTGCGCCTTTAACTCCACTAACTCCTTTGGTGCCATCCTATATGGTGCAATGGACACTGGTGCTGTCCCAGGCAACAGGTCGATTCCAAATTCGACTTCCCGATTTGGAGGCAATCCCGGAATCTCCTCCGGAAAGACATCTTGGAACTCTTTTACAGTTCTAACCTTATCCACTGTCAGCCCTTCTACATCTGTTTGACTTACAAATGCCAAATAGGCCTCACACCCTTTCTGAATTCACTTTTCAGCCCTCAATGCCGATATCACATTAGACAAATAGTCCCTTCGCTCACCTATCACCATAACCTCATCCCCTTCCGTGGTCCTTAGCACCATTCGCTTAGCAGCACAGTCCAGAGTCGCCTTATGCTTAACAAGCCAGTCCATTCCCAGAATGATGTCAAATTCTCCAAACGGCAACTCCATTAGATCGCCAGGAAAGATCCTACCTTGAGTTTTTAAGGGTACATCCTTATACAGCTTGTCTACCCTAACCGATTGACCCAAGGGACTTAGCACAGATACCCCACTCACTATCTTCTCAGAATGCACTCCCAAATACCCAGATATGGCACACGCAACATAAGAATGAGTAGATCCAATATCCACCAAGGAAGTATATGGCATATTAGAAACTAAGAACGTACCAATTATGACATCAGGTGCGTCGCCCTCCTCTCGACGACGAGCTGCATACACCAACGCTGGCTGTCGAGCCTCAGTATTTTCGGCTCCCCTGCCAGGCGCTCCTCGACCTCGACCATTTCCATTCCCATTTCCGCCCCTACCTTGTCCATGTCCTCTCGGTGGTTGTGGTCCACCTCTCATGGGTTGAACAACCCTCTGTACAGTAACCTGAGCCTGATCAGCTCTCTGTGGACAGTCCTTAACCTTGTGCTCCATAGATCCGCATTGGAAACAAGCACCAGAACGTTTCCTACACCCACCCAGGTGTACCTTACCACAGTCCCCACAGATTGGCGGTCTAACCACATTCATCGGAACGGCTCAAACTGGCTCCTCCACTCTCGCCCTTTTGGCATTCTTGTTTGCTCCACCCGAAGGTCCAGAATCCCTCTGAAAACGGTTCCGATCTTTCTCACAGTTCTGCCTCTCAGTACGTTTTACCTCCTCAGCGATCTTAGGTTTTTTCACCAGAACCGCGAAGTTACGCTCCCTCTGCGGAGCAATCAGCACCTTAAGGTCATCTCTAAGTCCATCCTCAAGGAGAACGCTACGCTCATACTCCGTAGCAACTATTCCCACAGCATACCTACTCAGCCTCAGAA
The DNA here is from genome assembly GCF_007990345.1 of Gossypium hirsutum. Lineage (NCBI taxonomy): Eukaryota > Viridiplantae > Streptophyta > Magnoliopsida > Malvales > Malvaceae > Gossypium > Gossypium hirsutum. The sequence goes on along the minus strand of NC_053425.1, from coordinate 64,209,979 downwards.
ATTCAGTCTCGTACTTAGCAACAGTTTTGCCTCCTTGGACCAGATTCAGGATTTCTTTCCTACGGGCGTCCACATAACTTGCCCCGACATACTTTCCTTTAAAGGCTGTCTTAAATAGCTCCCAAGTAACCCTATCAGCTGGGGTTCCATCCTTCACGGTGAGCCACCACTGATAAGCCTCATCTCGCAGCAACGATACGGCCCCCTTCAGCTTCTGCTCCACAGAACAGTCCAAGTCATCCATAATTCGTTCTGTGGCCTCCAACCAATATTCCGCCACATTCGGGACTACACCAGATACGCCCCTAAAGATCTCCGCTCCATTAGCCCGGAGTCGTTTAGAAATCGACCCTCGAATTCCGTTGCCCAAACTTGCCCCGACAACCCTTTCCAAAACTCGAAGCATTGCCTGCGACAGGGCGTCATCCCTGGCACCATGATCATGTGATCCCACTTCCGTTGCTGATGGTACTGGTGCTTCTGCCGCTGGCATATGTCCCAAAGATGAAGATCCCGCTCGGGCTCTTCCTCGGCCTCGTCCACGGCCTCTACCTCGAGCTGCTCGCGTACTCCTATCGTATTATCTGATTACGAATTTTATGCATTACTATCATTCCAATGTTTATTACAGATGTTTTGTGATTCAGACAGTAATTTAGAAATGGGTTTTCGTAGAATCGACGTCTAGCTACAGTTTCAGTCTTTTAGCAAGCTTTTCTAGGATTTCAGTAGCATCCTATCTAGAGTATTCTAGTAAAGTTTCAGTAAAGACAGATAATATATATTCAGAAAAAAAAGTTCAAAATACTTACAGACTTGGGCCGAAGATTCGGAATGCCACTCACTGTTCCAGATTTTGAAAACAGAGTTTTACAATCTCCAAAAAAACTTTTTTTTAAAAAACTTTGTTATTGTAAACCCAATCCACAGCCGAGTTGTTGCAACCTAGACTCTAATACCACTAAATGTAACACCCCAAACCCGGCCTAGACGTTATGACCGGATCCGGTGCGCCACATCGATGCGTTCAAAATGTTCCGTTTTACTTAGTTTGGAAAACTTAGTTGGGGTTGTAAAAGATACTTTTTTTAAAGCAGGTTAAGGTGAATAGAAGCTGTGCACCACATAGGAAACCAGGAAGAAGAGGAGGTGGGTCCGTCGGACTACTTAAGTACCAAGCTCCCTTTGAATCCAATCCTAGGCATGCACACCACCATTGCCACACCTTAACGACTCGTATAATTTTGAGAAAACCGTTTAGTTATGTCTATATTAAGAAAATGATTAAGTTTGAAAACGTTTGCTTAGCGGAAGTCTTACTTGTAATCGTGTTATTTTGAAATCCCTTACTGTTTTTGAAAACGTGTCCTACAGCTAACCCATTTTCCTTAGTCCTCATAGTTTTCTTCATCATAGTAAAATAAAATAATAAAAGTAATTAAAACCATAAAAATAATTAAAAGGCCTTATTACACTTAAAACCCAAAACCATAGATGAAATTAAAAGGACGTCCAGTTCACCAGAAAGAAACCAGGTTTGTAGAAACATGTGGCCAGTCCAAATCCCTCACAGCTCCAAGCCCACTATGGTTGAGGATTACCTGCGAGGATGAAAATAAGGGGTGAGTTTTGGAAAACTTAGTGTGTAATTCAACCCAACCATAGCCTAAATCAGTTCAAACCACAGAGACAGAATAAGTTGGCCTCAGCCCAGAATAGATATCAGAATAAAGCCCGTAGGCCCAGAACAGACCAGAACAGATATATCATGCTTATGCAGTAACCCAACCATATCCAACCACATACACCCCCATACCATCCTTTCACCATGTGGGGAGACTACTCGACCCACCCAACCGCTACACGCCACAGAAATATGCAACATGGCTGCCAGATACAAAAAATGTGACAGAGTCACCAGATACAGATATTTTGTGGTAGTGCCACCAGAACAGATATACGTGGCAAGGCCACCAGAACAGATAATTTGTGGCATATCCACCAGGACGCTTCCTTCATAATATAACCCATGTCCCCATGCAACAGATATACATTCATGGCATACATCATACATATTTAATTCATCATGCTTTTCAGACAAAATTAACCCTAGGGGTATAAAGGTCATTTTGCATACACAGGGGTATAATGGTAATTTTGCATACATAGGGGTATTCTAGTAAATCTAAATATTTCTAAGGTTTTCATGCATATCGTAGCTATTATGTTTAGCCAAAAACACTTACCGAGCGTTCTTACCGAATTGGGCCCGTTGGCCATTAACCCAGTTTTGGCCCATTAAGCCCAAAATATCAAAACGCATGAAATCGCGCTTACTGCAGTTTTATCACTTCTGATTGCCAGTAATAATTACCCATACGTCTCACGAGCATTCGCACACTCGCAAGCGCCCAAAATACCAGTTTTTCGGTATTTTGGCTTTTCAGCTTTTGCCGAACTAGCCTATGAAAGGGTGTCAGTTACACACCTGTTTTGGGATTTCCTCGACAAGATCTACACACGAACTACCTACAATCGAATCACTTAATATTACTCCAAATATCGAAATAAAATTGAGTATATAGTCCCTTACCACATTCGGCCAAACATGCCTAAAACCCTTATTGCTCTTACCTTACTGCCGAACTATGGTTAACTCCCAAGATCCAATCGTTCCACCTGTCCAAGCCCTTGATCAACCGCCTCTAACTCACGCTATTACCAAAACAAAATAGTTATTACGACCCCTCAGGGTTACAAGTCCAAATCGACAATCTCCCTAACTTTTAGGGATTTCGGCTTTTCCTAAAATATGTAAGAAGACTAAGTTTTGGAGAAGACTTACCACTGATTCCTTAGTGGATGATTCCAATGAGTTTCCCACTCGATTCCGATGTAGATCTAAGCCCTCAGATGATAACAAAAGTCGGGCTTTTAGTGACTTCAGTATTCGGCCAAGTCCCTTTTAATATGGGGTTTTCAGCTTTTTACAACTTGTGTTTAGAAAGGTAAAACGAGAGGGTTTTGCTATGGTCTTGTCGTCAAAACTTAAGGTTTTAGAGGGCTGGTGAATCGGCCACAAATGATGAAGAGAAGAGATGTGGTTTTGGTTATAAGAAATCGGCATACAAAAAGAATCAAGCTTTCGGGATTTCGGCTTTTTATGGCCAAAGGCTATGAAGGTTTTGAAACGGTTGAAGGGAAAAATGGAGATGAACAAGATGGTAGGAAGGTTCGGCAATGGAGAAAAGGAGAAGGAAGATAGATGGAGAGAAAAAAACAAAAGGAAAAAAAAAGGAAGAGAAGGAAGAATGGTCAGAAAAGAAAAAAACGGCACAACACTCCCTAATGCCGAATTTATACCTAGCTTTTGACCTAGCCGAAATTTTCCCCCTAAAGAAACCCTTGGCCGGCCAACTCTTGCTCCTCAAGAGTCCACTATTCAGCCAACACCATCCTCCTTGTTCAGCTCCTAAATCCTCTCCCTTATCCCCTCCTTACTCAATCTCCTAAGCAACTCAAACTCCTCCTGACAAACTTTTACTTCAGTTCCACTACTTACATTTTCTGTTCATAAAAATTAATCCTTTGTTTTGCTATCAATCTGACTTGAACCTAGGTCCTCCCTAGCTCCCACACGCCACTTATAGCCTTCCCTGTGGCGTCACATGCCACTTAACCACTTGCTTCCTTGTGATCTATTTTACACAATTAATTCCTCAAAGCCTAATTTACCAGAACCCCTTTCCCTTATGGAATTAAAATTAATTAAAACTATCGGGTTTTATCCTAAGCTTGGGCCTTCTAGAGGTCCACTATCACAATTAAACCTACACTTAACAAGCAGAACACAAAATTTTTAATTTTACAAACTTTTTTCAAAATTCCCAAAAATTGGGGGCGTTACATATTACCAGCACGAAGCCTGCGAGATTTAACCCGGATATATTACCAGCACGAAGCCTGTAGGATTTAACCCAGATATAATTCCAGCATATAGCCTGCGGTCTTTAAGCCGGATACAAATGTCATGCATATTTAATCATATATTAACACATTTCAACACTTTTCTTTCATCTCATTTTCACACTTAGCATTTGATAGCTTATGCATAACATTTTACTCACATTCATTTCAAACTTATCAATCGATTATAAAAGCACATTGCATATTTACCAACATGTTATACTTACCATTAGGACATATAAGCATGATATAATACACTATCATTTCATCTTAAACATTCGGCTAAATCCCTATCTTACAAGGAAAACCGAATTCACATAACATTTCATTTCACCGGCATTATAGCCTGCTAGGCTCAAAGGCTCGAATAATATTTCACCGGCATCATAGCCTACTAAGCTCAAAGCCCGATATCATTTCACCAGCATTATAGCCTGTTAGGCCCGAAGCCCGAATATCACAGTTCGATAGAGAATTCACCTGTTCTTTCCCACTTTCATAACTTATACTTCAATCATGTATAACTGAAACGCATATCTATGAACAAAGATTTTCATCCTTTCAACCACATAGGGTTTAATTTCCACATTGGAACACATATCTTAGTACATCATTTAATAGTATCAAATTCGACTGGATATGCTAGTCACATACGACTCATAACTTTAATTTAATATTCATTCAACACAAAGAACATATGTATATTTTCACTAAAGCATCATCTCAATACAATACATCTTGCTCACTGATTTGCACACAACCATTCAAATTAGCAATTATAAGATGGTTTCGCACATAGCCCATCCTTCTCGATAATTTACGATGATTTTATCCTTACTCATATATATAACATAGGCATTTTCACCTATGCTTCTCAATTCACATTCATGATTCAATTCCAATCGATTTAACATGCATAAGTACATATCGCATACCTGACTAACTTAATGTATTGAATGAAATTGATTGTCGATTTAACACAAGGTCTCATAGTTGAACATAAACATGAAACCATTTCTTATATGTTCGATTCACATCAATCATCAAATTCATTTAATTCACATGTACTTAATTAGGTTGTTTGTACCTAAATAGTTTACTTTACGGAATGAATCCACATATCATATTAGCCCATAGTCTTATAGCACCACACTTTTAATAGTTTACCGGCAATTTGCCTGCTAGGTAATAACCTGATTTCATCGCCGACCATAAGCCTGCTAGACCTTTTAAGTCCGATGTCATTTCACCGGCATTACGCCTGCTAGGTTTGAAACCCGAATATATATTATAATGCATAACTTATATCATCGATCACTAACAGTTACGTCATCGAAGTTCACATTTAATCACTTTAGTACCAAGCCTCATTCGGCTACCACAAAGGACTAATAAAAATAATTTTATACACATAATGGTTTCCTTTAGATATTTAATAATCACAAATTGTGATATCTCTACCAGCACATATACGACATAGTTTATTCATTGTAACACTCTGTAACACCCCGAACCCGAGACCGACACCGGAGTCGAACACGAGGTGTTAACAGACTTTAAAAATAATTTCCCAGACACTGCCAATCTGCGTACTAGTCGCTTTAAAAATCATATCTTGAGTTCAGAAACTCGGAATCCAGTTCCGTAAATTTTCCCTGAAACTAGACTCATATGCCCATCTACATATTTTTTTCTAGAATTTTTGGTTAGGCCAATTAGTACAGTTTATTAGTCAAAGTCTCCCATGTTACAGGGATCGACTACACTGACCTTTGCGCATTACGACTTGGATATCTCCCTGTACAGGGCTTCAATACTGATGCCGTTTGTTTCTATAGAAACTAGACTCAGAGAGGAATCTATACATATATGGCTTGACTCTTAATTGTCTCTGGTAAATTTATAATGAATTTCCAAAGTCGGAACAGGAAATCCAGAAACCGTTCTGGACCTGTCTCACAAGAACCTGAATATCTCTTAACATACTGTCCGTATGATTGTTTCGTTACTTTCCTATGAAAATAGATTCATCAAGGTTCGTTTACATAATTTATTCACTATTTAATTCCATTCCTACTATTTTTAGTGATTTTCCAAATCTACATCACTGCTGCTGTCAGCATCTGCCTTTAAGGTAGACTTTACCTATTTCATAGTTTCCATGATTCAACTAGCCCTTTTTGCATAAATAGCACAATTTATGATAGTGATTAACCATTCCCATGGCCAATCCTTGTCAAGCATATCCACACCTCTCAATAACCATATCCATACCACATGATTATAACATTATACTCAAACATATATAAGCCATTTTCGCATGGCTATCCAAAATTATACAAGTCCCAAGGGTCCATGACCCACAACGAACGGGTAGTCCTATACATGCCATTTCGAAGTTCAACCAAAATTGTACCAAAAGGGGGGGCTTTGATAGTGTGGGCGACTTCGACTTCAAAATCCCGAGTCCGATAGCTGGAGAACCAAAATCTATAAAACAGAGGATCAAAGAAACGGAGTAAGCAATTTATGCTTAGTAAGTTTTGAGCAAGGAATTCCAGCACAGCAAAAGTATAGCATTCATATAGCTAAACGGATAATTTCATATGAACAAATTTTCGATATCATACTTGCTTCACATTACCAACCCTTATGTACATACACAAAAGATCAACGTAGCCAAAGGCCGGTAGCTCGTTTATCAACTGAGCGAATACTTATTTGTAAGGGCTCAACTAAATTCAAGCACATACGAAACATACCTCAATGTTGGGATGTTTCTAGAGTATTTACTGAAATTTTTACAGCAAGATCATTCATTCCCAAATCACGTACCTTCGGAATTTAACCGGATATAGCTACTCGTTCAAATGCCTTCGGGACATAGCCCGGTTATAGTAACTCGCATAATTGCCTTCGGGACTTAACCCGGATTTAGTAACTCGCACAAATGCCTTCGGGCTTAGCCCGGAATTAGTATCTCGGACAAATGCCTTCGGATCTTAGTCCGGATATGGTCACTTAGCACAAAGCCTTCGGGACTTAGCCCGGACATCATTCAAATAACCATGCACATTTAACAGTAAATCATGGCACATTCGTATTTCATTTTCGTTAACAAAACTCAAACACAAGACACTTATCATTCTTGCAATTTCGGCTCAATAGCCACACACAAAGAGCATGATTTTAATTTGCTTAAAACATGATCTAATCAAATCAAAATTTAAGCTCTTTTACTCAAGAACTTACCTCGGATGTTGTCGAATGATTCCGATAGCTATTCGACCACTTTTTCCTTCCCTTTATCGGATTAAGATCCCCTTTGCTCTTGAGCTTAATTAGACAAATAAGTTGATTTAATCATTTGAGCATCGAAAATAGGAACACAAGGCACTTAGCCCATATTTATACATTAGACATTAAAGTCACATACATGTGAAATCATGCATCAACTCAACATATTATCCCACACTCCTTTTAGCCGATTGTCTAAGCCAAGATATAAGCATTAATATGCTTGCCTCTAACCGAATACATGCAACGCCAATCCATCTCATGTGGCCGAATATGCATGTCTACGTTGAGGCCAATTATATACTTAGTACCACATATAAATGACATACATTTTACTAACTAATGCATTACATATTACAACTCAATATGCATCCATCATTCACTCCATAACTAAACCATCACCATATATAAACATATACCTTGGGATGACATATATATGTATCATACCAATACACCATGTGCAAATATATATATATATGCAAAAGCCGAATCACAAGGCTGATTATAGCCATCTCATATATTTTTTTTTCATCCCATACCCGAATGCACAAGTACATTATAATAGCTTCCAACTTAATTCATCATAAATTTCCCCCCTTTTTTTTTGTTTTCATGGCCGAATGCTCCTTCTACACCATTTACCTTCACAAAGCATGAATTTCATCATCCAACTTACAAGCTTACAATCTCATGAAGTTTAACCTCATAGTACCTATCAAACTCTCACTCATTAGCTTCTATCATAAACCTCCAACAACACCAACTAAACATATACTTCGTGGGTCTATGGTAGAGCCAAGAAAGGAACTCATAGATATCAAGATGTAAGCAACTACCATTATTAATCTAAGTTTTGCATGAAACACAATCATCACCCTTATTAATCTTTTATAGCCGAAAACCATACTCACCCCCAAAATCAAAATTTTAACATGGTTTACAAAAATCACTTGATAACTCACTCAATATCAACTAAAATTTCAAAAGCTAGTACAAACTTCCTTACCTTAATAGTGACCTAAGATGACCGATTGCTTCACTCCCTTCTTCTTCCTTTCAATTTGGCCAAGAAGAACCAAAGAACACAACTTGTTTTTTTTCTCTTTCTTCCTTAGAACATTCGGCCAAGAGAAATGAAGAAAGATGGACACTTTTTTTTGTTTTCTTTCTTACATTCACGGCAATGGAGAGGGGAAGAACAATCACACACATTCTTTCCTTTTTTTTTTCCATTTCTTTATTACCCATACTCCTTATTTTTTTGTTCTTAACATACATCACTAACATAACATGTTTGTGACATGTTTCCACTCATAGCATGGCCGGCCACTAGCTCAAATATTGGGCAATTTGACATGCAAACCCACCATTTCTATAACATGCATTAATAAGCCACTTTACATTTGCCTAGCACATTTCTAAATTTCTTTCACATAAGTCCCATTTACTAAAATTCACCTACAATTAAACAAAATTCAAATATGAAATTTTCACACATGCATATATACATACAATAAGCATCAAATATGACAGCTAATTATTTTTATGACTCGGTTTAGCGGTCTCGAAACCACTTCCCGACTAGGGTCAATTTTGGGCTGTCACACACTCATTTAGTGCATCAAATTTCCAAATCCAATTCAACTTAAGCATAACAGCCATAATCGGCTTATAGCCTTAAATCATTACATATTCGGCACATTAACTAAATAAAATTTACATTCTCTCTGCCATATTAATTTAGCTCTTAGGCATATAAGAAGGAATCAAGCTTAAACACTTAAGAACTTACCTTGAACGTTGCCGAACGATTACAACGGCTATTCGATTACTTTCTCTTTTCCCTTATCCGAATTTTCCCCTCTATGCTCTTGAGCTTAAATTCAAAGATTTTAAACTAGTCATTATTCGACTATTCCAGCATCACCTTCAAAATATAATATAGATATATTCGAATTTCACACCTACTGATCATAGTAAGCTTATAAGAAATCAATAAGCAACTCATTAACAAATTTCTGTCAATGTTTACCACATAATCATAATTTCACTGCAAGCTGTCTTCCTAAGCAATAGTCACTAAATCATTTATAACTGGAGCTACGAAACTCAAAATCAAGTGATGTTAGTTTCCATGAAAATAGACTCATATATATTTCATCAATAAAATTTTCAGAATTTTGGGTTTGGCCAATCAATACCAGATTTTTCTTCAATTTGCCCCTATTTCACTGTTTGACTAATCTGACCACTCCTCATTACGAATCAATTTTATCATTGTACAGAATTCAAAATATGTTCTCGTTTATTTCATTTGAAACTAGACTCATTAGGGAGTCTAATCATATAAATTTCATCTTATGAGCATTTTTTTTACAATTTATAATTATTTTATAAATACAGAATAGAGGATCTAGAAGTCATTCTGACCCTATCCTACATCATTTCAAATATCTCATTATCGGCAATTCTTTTGCTTACACGGTTTCTTTTATAAGAAACTAGACTCGTTAATATTTAATTACATAATTTATTCAGCTTCTAACTCATCTCCCACAATTTATAGTGATTTTCCAAAATCATGTTACTGCTGCTGTCCCAAGCAGATTTATTACCAATTCACTCTTTCACACATAACTTGCATGCATGTTATTCAAACATGCATATCACAAATCAATCATCACATACCTATGATTTCACTTAAGCATAATCTCCATTTCATCATTTTAAAGCACAAACATTACTCAATGTTATCCAAGTTCACATTCGGCCATAATACACATAACATGTTAGCCGATTTTCTCCCTTAGCATCCAAGGCACATGCATGCTCATTTGTTTGGCTCAACTTCACCTATCTTCCATTATTCATCAAAAGAACATGAAACAACAACCATTTCCTTCATTTCCATTCATGACCGAATGCTCACAACACAACCAAAAACAAAAAATGTGCTTCATGAGTTAAGGTAGAATCAAGAAGAACTCATGAAAATCAAGATAGAAGTAAACTACCATGAACTTACCTTAGATTTTTCTTCCCCTAGTGACCGAATTCTTCAAGAGCTTTTTCCCCTCTTGCTCTCCTATTTTTGGCCATGAAGAACAAGGATGAACAAAAAACCTTGTCTTTTAATTCCTTTTGTTATTTTATTACTAACATTTTATGACACAAAATAACATATATTATTTGTGCCATACTTATGCCATAATTTCAAAAAAAAAATTGCACAAATGCTTATCATGCCCATCATGGCCGGCCACTATGTTTTAAGGTGAGAAATTTGACATGCAAATCCACCTATTTCATACTATAAGTTATTTGGCCACTACAAATTAGCCTATAGCATTTTTAAAAATTTTCACATGGGTCCTATTTCATAATTTCACTCACAAATGGCAAAATCAAAGCATAAAATTTTCACACATGCACTTTCACATGAAATAAATATAAAATGTAACATCTAATTATTTTTGTGACTCGGTTTTGTGATCCCGAAACCACTTTCCGACTAGGGCCAAATTAGGGTTGTCACAACTCTACCCCCCTTAGGAATTTTCGTCCCCGAAAATCTTACCAGAAGAAATAGTTTCTACTCTAAAAACGTTTTCACAATATTCTCGGAATCACAATTTTCCATTCTTCACATGTATCTATTTTTACCAAAAATCCGGAACTTTGGTCTACACCAACAAATCACATTATAGATACTTCAGTCACTTCATCAAATAAAGCCTTGTACGTGCAAACCCCATCATACCGATCTTTTCTTGTCAGATGATAAATCATTATCCAATAATATTTCTCTCTTAAAAGATAATAAAAATTTTGATTCAATTTGGATAGAAATTCTATCTTACAACCACTTCTATAATACCACTGATTTCTTTTATTCCATATACTTGCATAATCTATTACAACTTAGATAAACAAACATTTCACAATCGGAGTTCATATAAAGATCCTTTATGTAACCTTTAACCAATCTGTATACTTATTCCATACTAGAACAATAATAACGCTGATAAGGGGGTGAAGTTGTTAAGCCTCGAAAGGAACTTTCATATTTGTATACACAGATAACTTTGTCACTCATCATCATAATATTACGCACATTGATTCAAACATTTCAAATTTCCAACTCGTTACAGATGCATTTTTACATATCTCCGTAATACACGCAACTTTATTTCATGTGAATATTAGCAAAACGTAAGTGAATTTATCATAATTCAAACTTTTATTTCTCTTACTCAAATTGCCAATAATGTCTTATCAAGTTTCCACATTTAGTCTTGATCACTTGTCAATATTTATCAAATCGGCAAACGTCTTACAGTTTTGAGTACATTGCTTACTTGATGCCATAGTCCAACTATGGTCTTATACTAGCTCTGCTCTGCCCGTGCTGATGCCTATTCCCGATAGGTCTTAGACTAGCACTCACTAGGTTGTGCCGATGCCTATCCCAGATAGGTCTTACGCTTAGCACAAGTCGAGCCGATGCCACGTCCCTGACGGGTCTTACACTAGCTCATCTGTCTCATGTATTGCCATGGTCTAACCATGGTCTTTTTCGTCAATTCATTAGCGAACAATTGTACTCATTCCCTGCGTTCCACCCAATTTGATCTTTCATTACCATTTACTTTATATAATCTTATACATATCTTTACACTGATGCACACATATCATAAACTTCTTTTCATACCTTTCAATTCTGTCATATCACAAATATATTATAATCAGTTCAATAGCATTTTCGGATCAATTAATAATAGCTCAGTTGGAACACATCATTACCTGAGCAAAACAATTTATAAGAGCCGAGAGATATCACACTATCACGCTTTACTTACGGCATGTATAGCTAGACTCTTATACTTGCTATGTTAGTTTGAGAACCGACTAAACCATAACTCTGATACCACTAAATGTAACACCCCTCGCCCGTATCCCTCGCCGAAACAGGGTTCGAGGTGTTACCCGACTTAAACTCAGTCAATCACACAAAAACCGTGCCAAAAAATTTTCAATCAATTTAAATCTTTTCTTTTCACATGCAATCTGTCCCATATATGGGCTTACGAGGCCCAAAACATCACTAGCCAACATAGGCCAATTCACATGGCCAAAACACTTTATCATTACAAGCCACCACCTTTGGCTAACTTATAGTATCACATACTCAACATTAAAACCCTATACATGCCACAGACTCGAAATACTAGGATTTACTTACACCAATAGTGTGAGCTCGACGGTGTGATAATATCTCCGACGAACTCTAACCCGAGCAAATAACTGGAGCCAACAATCTACAAAACAGAAGAATGTAACAACGGAGTAAGCTTTCATAAGCTTAGTAAGTTTTAAGCAATGCAAACAAATAAACGCAATTATACTTCGATTATTCAATTTCTCAAGAGGCCATATTCTAGGTATATTGCCATCTGGCCGAATACACACAAACACATAATGCACGTTCAGTATTCTTATCATACTTAATCTGAATTCATATAACATATTTAACTCAAATACTTTCACATAATTTCACACCCTGACCCGATGTATCATGATCATAGATATAGTTATAACATTTATTCACGTATGTATCACATTACGCACTAATGATTCACTTCAAATCAAACTCACATATGAGTACATAATGTGTACCTGGCCCATTTAACGTATGGAATGTATTCATTTGTCAATCTAACACGAGGTACCTTAGTCTTAGACTTTTCTCAAATCACCGGCATTTCGCCTACTAGGATCGAGGCTCGATTATCATTTCATCGGCATTATAGCCTGCTAGGCTCGAAAGCCCGAATAGTATCTCACCGGCATTATAGCCTACTAGGCCCAAAGGCCCGAATAGTGTCTCACCGGCATAATAGCCTGCTAGGCTCAAAGGCCCGAATATAATACCAGCACTAGGCCTGCAGGATTTAACCCGGATATAATACCAGCACGAAGCCTGCGGGAATTAACTCGGATATATTACCAGCACGAAGCCTGCGGGATTTAACCCGGATATATTACCAGCACGAAGCCTGCAGGATTTAACCCGGATATAATTCCAGCATATAGCCTGCGGTCTTTAAGCCGGATACAAATATCATGCATATTTAATCATATATTAACACATTTCAACACTTTTCTTTCATCTCATTTTCACACTTAGCATTTGATAGCTTATGCATAACATTTTACTCAGATTCATTTCAAACTTATCAATCGATTATAAAAGCACATTTCATATTTACCAAAATGTTATACTTACCATTAGGCCATATAAGCATGATATAATACACTATCATTTCATCTTAAACATTCGGCTAAATCCCTATCTTACAAGGAACACCGAATTCACATAACATTTCATTTCACCGGCATTATAGCCTGCTAGGCTCAAAGGCTCGAATAATATTTCACCGGCATCATAGCCTACTAAGCTCAAAGCCCAAAATCATTTCACCGGCATTATAGCCTGCTAGGCTTGAAGCCTGAATATCACATTTCGATAGACTATTCACCTGTTCTTTCCCACTTTCATAACTTATACTTCAATCATGTATAACTGAAACACATATCTATGAACAAAGATTTTCATCCTTTCAACCACATAGCGTTTAATTTTCACATTGGAACACATATCTTAGTACATCATTTAATAGTATCAAATTTGACTAGATATGCTAGTCACATACGGCTCATAACTTTAATTTAATATTCATTCAACACAAAGAACATATGTATATTTTCACTGAAGCATCATCTCAATACAATACATCTTGCTCACTGATTTGCACACAACCATTCATATTAGCAATTATAAGATGGTTTCGCACATAGCCCATCCTTATCGATAATTTACGATGATTTTACCCTTACTCATATATATGACATAGGCATTTTCACCTATGCTTCTCAATTCACATTCATCATTCAATTCCAATCGATTTAACATGCATAAGTACATATCGCATACCTGACTAACTTAATGTATTGAACGAAATCGATTGTCGATTTAACACAAGGTCTCATAGTTGAACATAAACATGAAACCATTTCTTATATGTTCGATTCACATCAATCATCAAATTCATTTAATTCACATGTACTTAATTAGGTTGTTCGTACCTAAATAGTTTACTTTACGGAACGAATCCACATATCGTATTAGCCCATAGTCTTATAGCACCACACTTTTAATAGTTTCCCAGCAATTTTCCTGCTAGGTAATAACCTGATTTCATCGCCAGCCATAAGCCTGCTAGACCTTTAAGTCCGATGTCATTTCACCGGCATTACGCCTGCTAGGTTTGAAACCCGAATATATATTATAATGCATAACTTATATCATCGATCACTAACAGTTACGTCATCGAAGTTCACATTTAATCACTTTAGTACCAAGCCACATTCGGCTACCACAAAGGACTAATAAAAATAATTTTATACACATAATAGTTTCCTTTAGATATTTAATAATCACAAATTGTGATATCTCTACCAGCAGATATACGGCATAGTTTATTCATTGTAACACTCATTTAGTGCATCAAATTTCCAAATCAAATTCAACTTAAGCATAATAGCCATAATCGGCTTATAGCCTTAAATCATTACATATTTGGCACATTAACTAAATAAAATTTACATTCTCTCTGCCATATTAATTTAGCTCTTAGGCATATAAGAAGGAATCAAGCTTGAACACTTAAGAACTTACCTTGAACGTTGCCGAACGATTACAATGGCTATTCGATTACTTTCTCTTTTCCCTTATCCGAATTTGCCCCTCTATGCTCTTGAGCTTAAATTCAAAGATTTTAAACTAGTCATTATTCGACTATTCCAGCATCACTTTCAAAATATAATATATATATTCGAATGTCACACCTACTGATCATAGTAAGCTTATAAGAAATCAATAAGCAACTCATTAACAAATTTTTGTCAATGTTTACCACATAATCATAATTTCACTGCAAGCTGTCTTCCTGAGCAACAGTCACTAAATCATTTATAATTGGAGCTACGAAACTCAAAATCAAGTGATGTTAATTTTCCATGAAAATAGACTCATATATCTTTTATCCATAAAATTTTTCAGAATTTTTGGTTTTGCCAATCAATACCAGATTTTTCTTAAATTTTCCCCTGTTTCACCTTTTGACTAATCTGACCACTCCTCACTACGAATCAATTTTCTCATTGTACAGAATTCAAAATATGTTCTCATTTATTTCATTTGAAACTAGACTCATTAAGGAGTCTAATCATATAAATTTCATCTTATGATCATTTTTTTACAATTTATAATGATTTTATAAATACAGAATTGAGGATCTAGAAGTCATTCTGACCCTGTCCCACATCACTTCAAATATCTCATTATCGGCAATTCTTTTGCTTACACGGTTTCTTTTATAAGAAACTAGACTCATTATTAGTTAATTACATAATTTATGCAGCTTCTAACTCATCTCCCACAATTTATGGTGATTTTCCAAAATCATGTTACTGCTGCTGTCCCAAGCAGATTTATTACCAATTCACTCTTTCACACATAACTTGCACGCATGTTATTCAAACATGCATATCACAAATCAATCATCACATACCTATGATTTCACTTAAGCATAATCTCCATTTCATCATTTTAAAGCACAAACATTACTCAATGTTATCCAAGTTCACATTCGGCCATAATACACACAACATGTTAGCCGATTTTCCCCCTTAGCATCCAAGGCACATGCATGCTCATTTGTTTGGCTCAACTTCACCTATCTTCCACTATTCATCAAAAGAACATGAAACAACAACCATTTCCTTCATTTCCATTCATGACCGAATGCTCACAACACAACCAAAAATAAAAAATATGCTTCATGAGTTAAGGTAGAATCAAGAAGAACTCATGAAAATCAAGATAGAAGTAAACTACCATGAACTTACCTTGGGTTTTTCTTCCCCTAGTGACCGAATTTTTCAAGAGCTTTTTCCCCTCTTGCTCTCCTATTTTCGGCCATGAAGAACAAGGATGAACAAAAAAACCTTGTATTTTACTTCCTTTTGTTATTTTATTACTAACATTTTATGACACAAAATAACATATATTATTTGTGCCATACTTATGCCATAATTTCAATAAAAAAATTGCACAAATGCTTATCATGTCCATCATGGCCGGCCACTATGTTTTAAGGTGGGAAATTTGACATGCAAATCCACCTATTTCATACTATAAGTTATTTGGCCACTACAAATTAGCCTATAGCATTTTCAAAAATTTTCACATGAGTCCTATTTCATAATTTCACTCACAAATGGCAAAATCAAAGCATGAAATTTTCACACATGCACTTTCACATGAAATAAACATAGAATATAACATCTAATTATTTTTGTGACTCTGTTTTGTGATCCCGAAACCACTTTCTGCCTAGGGCCAAATTAGGGTTGTCACAATCTCACAGTACAGAACTCGGATAATGTTCTTGTTGATTTATATAGAAAATATGCTCATTAGGGATTTTAAAAATATAAGTTTAAGCCTCTATTTACTTTTATCCAAATTTTTGTGATTTCCCAAAGTCAGAACAGGGGATCACGTAATCATTCTGACCTAGTCTCACAAAAACATAAATATCTCAAAATATAGAACTCCTTTTCTTTCTCTGTTTATTTTATATGAAAATAGACTCATTAAGATTTAATTTGATATCTTACTCAGTCTCTGATTCAATTTATACTATTTTTGGTGGTTTTTCAAAATCACGTCACTGCTACTATCCAAAACAGTTTTATTGCTAATTCACTCTTTCACACTTTCTTTGTATTAACCTCATTTTAACATACATATCACAAATCATTTTCACCACATTTCATACATCACAAGTATAGGCCCATGATCACAAGGTCACCATAAAATCATCCTCATGAATAACTTACTTGTTTATAACCTTATCATATCCTGGTCACTTAATGAGCACATCATTCACATAACCAAGTTCCTGCACTTATTCATCACAAAACTCACAAAGCAATACATAGAGAGTCTCCTGTTGAACACTTCGGATCAATCCTCGATACTTGGTGGTTTCAGCACATAGCTCCACCCATCATATAGTTCGGCTCTCTTGTACACATGGTGAACACTCAGTACCACCCATGTGACCTAGCCAATTTATCTCGTAGCTCTCTTGTCTACATGGTGTCCTTCACCTGGAACCACGCATGCGACCTAGCTACATATATCCCGTAGCTCTCTTGTCTACATGGTGTGCACATAGTATCACCCATGCGACCTAGCTACATCATAATGTCTTGTAGCTCTCTTGTACACATGATGTGCACTTAGCACCATACATGTGACCCAGCTACATACTATCTGTATCATCCAATCTTTCCGTAGGTTCAACCGGGATTTCTCTCTCTTTTCCAACAATTTCACCAATCAAGTAATTATCCACAAACATGTTTCCAATATTATTATAAAATATCATAATACAAGTAATATTGATGTATTACTTACATATAAGCTTACATCTCATTTAATATCAAGGCAATAACATTAAATTACACATTGCCTTATTAAAAATCATATGAACTTACAATTTCCCATAATATCCATAATCATAGAAATCACATTTATGTATGATAATTCAACGCTCTTCATGTACCATAGACATATTTTTAAATCAATTCATAAACTTGGCACCATAATTATTTTATTTAACATAATTCAATTAATTCACTAAATTTAACTTTCAAATATAAATTACACAATTATTGCTGTATTATTATCATACCAACTTACATACTTTCAACACCTCGGAAATTATAATAAATATATCAATTTTACATTGAAACATGCATAAATTAATGTTATTATACATATGAACTTACCTCAATACTAAAACGACCATTTTACCAACTTTCCCAACTTTCGATTTTTCTCTCATTCTAGGTTCAAATCTCATTTTTCGGGATCTAAAACATCATATTTTACTTATTTAATTAATGTACTATTCAAAACAGTCCTTAACTCAAACTTTTGAAAAATTACAATTTTGCCCCTAAACTTTTGCATATTTACGCTTTTGCCCCTTTGCTTGGGAATTAAACTTCATCCCTTATTCTTATGTTTTATGACATGTTGATCACTTTTCCCTTATATGGAAACATCAAATTCTCACTGTAACTTATACTTATGACTATTAGGTATTTTTACCAATTAAGCCCTTTTACTCGTTTTCACTCAAAACCGAGTAGCACAAGTTGTCTAACATAATTTAAAACCTCATATTCTATCATAAAACAGAAAAATAAACACATTTCACCTATGGGTATTCTTCCAAGTATGAACCCTAGCTTAAATTATTGCTAGAATAAGCTTAATCAAATTACCAGAATTCCAAAAACGTAAAGAACTTGAAAAACGGGGTTAGAACGGACTTACTATTGAGCTTGGAAAACTTGAAAACCCTAGCCATGGCTTCCCCCATGCTAATTTCGGCCTCCATGAAAAAGATGAGTCAATTTTGGCTTTATTTTCCTTTTTTATTTCTTTTAATTACCAAATGACCAAAATGCCCTTCCTTACTAAACTTTCAACAATTCCAGCCATGTCCAATTTTTGTCCATCACTTAGAAATTGGTCAAATTTCTATTTAAGACCTCCTAATTAATATTTCAAAGCAATTTCATACTAGAAACTTCTAGAATGCAAGTTTTGCAACTTATTCAATTTAGTCCCTAACTTCAAATTGAGCACTTTATGCATAGAATTTCTTCACGAAATTTTCACACAATCATGCAATCATATCGTAGACCTCAAAATAATCATAAAATAATTATTTCTCTCTCGAATTTTGTGGTCCCGAAACCTCTGTTCCAACTAGACCCAATTTTGGGCTATTACAACTCTCCCCCCCATTTTGAGATTTTCGTCCTCGAAAATCTTACCAGAGTGAAGTTTAGTATCTTTCTCATAATTTCCAGCATTACTAACTAATTTTTTTAAGACGATACTTTCAAAAACACTCTATCGTCAATTTAAATCCCAAGATAACTCAGTAAACTATGATATTTCTCTAACTCTGTCCTTCACTTGTCAACCATTCTCAGTCTTTGGTCATATCTATAATTATTTTATCACTGAACTCTTTGATTCCACACTTAGGAACTTAGTCAACATGATTCTCATGAATTTCCGTTATATACACCTCATCGGTAAGGGGGTGAAATCGTACAGTCTTTAACTCGATTCTGACATATATCTATATGACACATTTTTTTTTCATTATCCAAATATGTCATTATAATCATACTATCCACTTCAAACAATTTATTATTCATATCTGTCTTACATAAAATTTCCAATTATCTCATTTCAAACAAGTGCACTCACTCATACATTCTATGAATTTTGAATAACTTTAGTCATCACATTTACTAATTAATTTAGTTAAGCATGCAGCAGCATATGTAGGCCAAACAAATATAAATAAATATATCACTATATAAACTTTCATCTCACATATTATCACATATACATATATCACGAATTCTTATTCATACCTTCCCGAGTTTAACACATCATAGCTACACTTTATTCAAATACTTCAATATTACTATTAAATGGTTAGATGTAGCTCGGTTGGAGAATGTTTCATTTTAAACAAAATGGTCCTTATTAGTGTCGGGAGACATCACACTATCACATATTTGTGGCATGTATAACTAAACTCTCACACTTGCTATGTTAGTCCGAGAATGGACTAAACCTGCTCTGATACCACTAAATGTAACACCCCTTACCCGTACCCGAGGCCGGGATAAGGTACGACGCGTTACCAGACAAATATACAAACATTAAACTAAAATACGGGCCATAAAATTTCATTCATATTTCAAAACGTTCATTCACTTACACATAGTCCCATATTTGAGTCAACGAAGCCCAAAACATACTTTAGAAAGGGTTCGGGACTAAACCAAGAACTTACAAAAATCTTAGAAATTTCATGCTTTAATGCTCCACACGCCCGTGTCCCGAAGTCGTGTTCCATACACGGCTGAGACACATGGTCGTGTCTCTACCTGTGTGGAATATACCTAGGCTATTTTCCAAGCTTTGGTCAACCTTAATCTCTTACACACTTATACAAAATCAAAAGCATATAACATGGTATTCATTTATGATTAAATATTCTCAATTAAACCACAAACATAGGATTTGTATGTCATCATACATGTGTATCTCATACTCATTTTACCTTGTTTATTATAGTACCACTTATACATTTATACCAAGATTATCATCTTACCAAATATCTTCAGCTTAATCATCAAGCATTCACATTTAAAACTAGATCATATCTTTATAAAATACCACAATTCAGATGCGCAAAATAACATGTTTGCCTGAAACATTTCTATTCAACTCCGTACCCAACAAGCATTACAGTGAGACTAGTCATATATATATATACATGTCATGATACATATCATTCTCTTTCTGTTTTCTTATAAACACATATCATTTATTTCATTATATCAATATTTCATATACCATAGTTTCCATGTATTCCATATATATTTATTTTCCTCCTCCTCCTCTCCATTCCACATCCTTACTGTATATAGCATTCTTGTAAGTACGATTTCACAATTTACTAATAAATGCTCACATCAAACTGTCCACACAAGTCCTAGTCACTTACTTATTTATAATTCGAGCTACAGAGCTCCAAATTAAGATCCGTAAATTTCCCCTGAAACTACACTCACATATCTTTCCACCGTAAAATTTTCATAATTTTTGGTTTATCCAATTAGTATAGTTTATTCATTAAAATTTCTCCTGTTTCACATTCTGACAGTTCTGACCCCTCTTCACTAAAATTTAATTATCTCATAGTACAGAACTCGGATAATGTTTTTGTTGATTTATCTTGAAAATATACTCATTAGGGATTTTAAAAATATAAGTTTAAGCCTCTAAATATTTTTATCCAAATTTTTGTGATTTTCTAAAGTCAGAACAGGGTATCACGTAATCATTCTGAACCAGTCTCACAAAAACATAAATATATCAAAATATAGAACTCATTTATATGAAAATAGACTCATTAAGCTTTAATTTGATATCTCATTCAGTCTCTGATTCAATTTCTACTAATTTTAGTGATATTTCAAATTCACGTCATTGCTACTGTCCAAAACAGTTTTATTGCTAATTCACTCTTTCACACTTTCTTTGTATTAACCTCATTTTAACATACATATCACAAATCATTTTCACCACATTTCATACATCACAAGTATAGGCCCATGATCACAAGGTCACCATTAAATCATCCTCATGTATAACTTACTTGTTTATAACCTTACCACATCCTGGTCACTTAATGAACACATCATTCACATAACCAAGTTCCTGCACTTATTCATCACAAAACTCACAAAGCAATACATAGAGAGTCTCCCGTTGAACACTTCGGATCAATCCTCGATACTTGGTGGTTTCAGCACATAGCTCCACCCATCATATGGTTCGGCTCTCTTGTACACATGGTGAAAACTCAGTACCACCCATGTGACCTAGCCAATTTATCTCGTAACTCTCTTGTCTACATGGTGTCCTTCACCTGGAACCACGCATGCGACCTAGCTACATATATCCCGTAGCTCTCTTGTCTACATGGTGTACACATAGTATCACCCATGCGACCTAGCTACATCATAGTGTCTTGTAGCTCTCTTGTACACATGATGTGCACTTAGCACCATACATGTGACCTAGCTACATACTATTTGTATCATCCAATCTTTCCGAAGGTTCAACCGGGATTTCTCTCTCTTTTCCAACAATTTCACCAATCAAGTAATTATCCACAAACATGTTTCCAATATTATTATAAAATATCATAATACAAGTAATATTGATGTATTACTTACATATAAGCTTACATCTCATTTAATATCAAGGCAATAACATTAAATTACACATTGCCTTATTAAAAATCATATGAACTTACAATTTCCCATAATATCCATAATCATAGAAATCACATTTATGTATGATAATTCAACGCACTTCATGTACCATAGACATATTTTTAAATCAATTCATAAACTTGGCACCATAATCATTTAATTTAACATAATTAAATTAATTCACTAAATTTAACTTTCAAATATAAATTACAGCATTATTGCTGTATTATTATCATACCAACTTACAAACTTTCAACACCTCGGAAATTATAATAAATATATCAATTTTACATTGAAACATGCATAAATTAATGCTTATTATACATATGAACTTACCTCGATACTAAAACGACCATTTTACCAACTT
Organism: Gossypium hirsutum; assembly: GCF_007990345.1. Lineage (NCBI taxonomy): Eukaryota > Viridiplantae > Streptophyta > Magnoliopsida > Malvales > Malvaceae > Gossypium > Gossypium hirsutum. Next base: position 64,187,331 of record NC_053425.1, on the reverse strand, counting down.
TCCAAATTTTCGATTTTTCTCTCATTCTAGGTTCAAATCTCATTTTTCGGGATCTAAAATATCATATTTTACTTATTTCATTAATCTACTATTCAAAGCAGTCCTTAACTCAAACTTTTGAAAAATTACAATTTTGCCCCTAAACTTTTGCATATTTACGCTTTTGCCCCTTGGCTCGGGAATTAAACTTCGTCCCTTATTCTTATGTTTTATGACATGCTGATCACTTTTCCCTTATATGCCAACATCAAATTCTCACTGTAACTTATACTTATGACTATTAGGTATTTTTACCAATTAAGCCCTTTTACCCGTTTTCACTCAAAACCGAGTAGCACAAGTTGTCGAACATAATTTAAATCCTCATATTCTATCATAAAATATCAAAATAAACACATTTCACCTATGGGTATTTTTCCAAATATGAACCCTAGCTTAAATTATTGCTAGAATAAGCTTAATCAAATTACCGGGATTCCAGAAATGTAAAGAACCTGAAAAACGCGGTTAGAACAAACTAACTATTGAGCTTGGAAAGCTTGAAAACCCTAGCCATGGATTCGCCGATGCTAATTTCAGCCTCCATGAAAAAGATGAGTCAATTTTGGCTTTATTTTCTCTTTTTATTTCTTTTAGTTACCAAATGACCAAAATGCCCTTCCTTACTAAACTTTCAAAAATTCCATCCATGTCCAATTTTTGTCCATCACTTAGAAATTGGTCAAATTTCTATTTAAGACCACCTAATTAATATTTTAAAGCAATTTCATAGTAGAAACTTCTAGAATGCAAGTTTTGCAACTTATTCAATTTAGTCCCTAACTTCAAATTGAGCACTTTATGCATAGAATTTCTTCACGAAATTTTCACACAATCATGCAATCATATCATAGACCTAAAAATAATCATAAAATAATTATTTCTCTCTCAGATTTTGTTGTCCCGAAACCTCTGTTCCAACTAGACCCAATTTTGGGCTATTACATTGGAAGCTTAGAGGAGATCACTCACACTATCCATCAGCCTATTTTGGTATATAAGGTAAATCAATTATGGTTATAATGGCATGTATAGGTTAATTTAACCTATGATGACATGTAAATATTTGGTCATAACTAGCCTTTGGAATGGCTAGTGTTGAACATGTTTTGATGTTTATAAATAAAAGACCATATTGTGGTATGTGTTCATAATGGTTGATTGATTGGAATTATATTGACTTATTGATAAATGAGTTAAATTAGCATATTTGACATAATATGCATAAATGTGAATTTGGTATATAGGAAAATATGAAAATAATATTGATACAAAAATAAATCGTCATCTGAGGTACCTACGGGTACATTGTGTAACATCCTGAATTTGGGCTTCGTCAGAACAGTGGTTTCGAGACCACAAATACGATGAGGAAAATTTTATTTTCATTAAATTTTTATGGTCTACAATTTCACGAGATGATTTTGTGAAAATCGCGTTCGATAATTTTGACGTTTGGGCACTCAATTTGGTCAAAAGGACTAAATTGTAAAAAGTGCAAAAGTTGAGTTATACATGTTAGAAGTGTCTAATTGTTATGAAATTTTATATTGGAAGTCCTTAAATGGTAATTAGACCATTGGTTAATTTGTTGGACAAAAATGGACATGAAATAAGTGAAATAAAATATTTTTAAGTTAAGGGCATTTTAGTAAATTGGTAATTAAATGGACAAAAAGACAAAATTTAAAGCAAAATTTCATTCATCTTCTTCGTAAGGGGCGAGTTTCTCATGAAAGGGTTTCCAAGCTTCCAAGCTCCATAGTAAGTGCATCCTAGCCCCGTTTTTAATGTTCTTTACATTTTTGAAGTCCTGATAACTCGATTTACCTATTTCTACCATTATTTTGGGCTAGGGTTCATGTTTAAAAAGTTAACCATGAGTGATATGCATGTTTTTTGATGTCTAATGGTAGAAAATGAATGTTGGGTGTTAAATAAATGACTTTTGCTAAGTGATTTTCAGAGAAAATGCTTAAAAGGACTAAATCATAAAAGTTATAGAATTTGTCATAAAAGTGTGTTCTAGTGGAAATTGTGGGCTGCTATAGTTATGAAAATAATTTGGTTAGGCTTAAAGTACAAGAAATTGAATGAAAATTATTTTACGAGCTTTGGGGTAAAAGTATAAATATGAGAAAGTTTAAGGGTAAAAATGTAAATGCAACATCTTGAATTAGGCTCGAGTTGAAAAGTAGTTTTGAGACCATGAATCCTATGTTAAAATAATTATTTCATTATCATTATAAGGTCTAGGATTTGAAAATGAGCATGTGTTAAAGTTTCATGAAGAAATTCTATGTTTAAAGTGTCCAATTGGAAATTAGGGACCAAATTGAATAAATTGCAAAACTTGGGTTCTAGAAGAAATTTGTATCAAATTACTTTGGAATGTTAATTAGAGGTCTTTAAAGAGTAATTTTCCCAATTTATAAGTTTTTGGACAAAAATGGGCATGCATTGAAAATTTTGGAAGTTTAGTACGGAAGGGCATTTTGGTCATTTGGTAATAAACTAAATAAAAAGGGAAAATCAAGCTAAAATCAGCTCATTTTCTTCTCCATGCTACTGAAATTCTAAGGGTCTCCATAGCTAGGGTTTTCAACATTTTCAAGCACAATATTAAGTGCTCCCTAGCCCCGTTTTTAACGTTCTTCGTATTTTTGAGATTCTCGTAACATGCTCTCTCTATTTATATCCATATTTCCAGCTAGGGTTCATGTTAAAAAATTTTCCCATGCATGAGATGTTTGTGTTCTGATGATTTATGGAGGGATATGAGAGTTTAAAGGATGGTAAACAACTTTTACTAAGTAGTTTTTCATGGAAATGGCTTAAATGACTAAATTGTAAAAGTTATGGAAATGGGTAGGAAAATATAGAATGAAGGGAAAACATGGGCTTCTATAAGTGCGAATAACATTCGGCTAGGCTTGGGTAGCCAAGGAATTACATGCATTTCATTATACGAGCGTTAGGACTAAATTGTAAATATTGTGAAAGGTTAGGGGCAAAATGGTCATTTTCCCAGGGTGAGTTTAGGCCTAAAACGAATAATGTGATGTATTAATAATCTAATTTTATTGATATACACCCTGAGGAACCAATTCCGGAGGTTGACCGTGGAAAATGAAAGGTTTCAGAATCACCGAGACACGAAACCGAAGCAATTACCAGGTAAGTTCGTATAACCCGAAGTAAACTCTTAATATACTTAAACATGCATGTTATTGAATGTATGAAAATTTAGATATTCATTGCATGATAATTCATGAAATGTTCTTGTGTAAAAGAAAGATGATAAATGTCCCGGTTGAAATAGAAAAGGGAAATCCGATGGGTAAATTATGGCTTACATGACATGAGATCCTGCATGTGTTGCAAAAAAGGATTTAGCCTAGATGGGTAATCCGATCATCTCCAATAGAACGGATCTAGCCTGGACAGGTGTTCCTTGAGTGATCGAGCCTCCCGAAAAATATGGTGCATTAAGGATTTAGCCCGGACGGGTAATCCGATTGAGGACTAAATTTAGCCTGGACTGGCAATTCAGATCCGAGCTTATGAGAGCAATTGTCATTAAAAAGTGATTTAGCCTAGACTGAGAATCTTAACATTGCTGTATGAGTTACTACTACGGGGGATTTAGCCTGGACTGATAATCTCGCCGTAAGATATAAGGTTCACAGGGAATGCGTACTATAGATGATCACTTGTATGACTTGACAGTAAATGGATATCCATCAAGATTCCCGATAAATTCAATGAGATTAACATGCTGAAACAAAAAATGGAAATATTGAATTGATGAGCTAATCTAAGACTAATGACATGATGTATTGTTATGAGACTAACTTGATGATTGAGTGCATGTGATAGGGAAAATATTTCATGCTCGTTGGAATTATTGCCTATTATGGTTGTATGCTAATTAACTGGTAAGTTTACTTTCTAGTTATCCAGACTTACTAAGCATATAACTGCTTACCCCCTTCTCTTTTCCCTATTTTACAGAGCTCGTGGACTCATAAAGATTGGAAGACGGTTGGAGAATGAACACACTATCGCCTGGTCTTGCTTTGGTGTATAGATACTTTCATTTTTTAATGGCATGTATAGGGTTTTTGGTTATTTTGTTATATGTGTCATTTGGCTAGCCAATGTAAGGGCCTAAATGATATACTTATTATTTTGTATATGGCCATGAGATATGGCTCATATTGATATAGGTTGTAAATCTACTAAAAATGTCCCATGAGATATGATGATGAGGTTTATCATGGATGGATGCTTGAAATGGAACCTAATAATTTGAGAGTAGACGTAGCATACAATGATATATGGTTATAATATGGCCTAAGTGTAAAATGTAAAATGTGCTATGTAAATCCCTAATACGAAAATGATAATTTAGCATGTACTAAACCGATGAGATGAGGTTAACATGCAATGAGTTATGTCAAGGTTGTTTAAGAGTATAATTAGGCCATGTTAAGTACCATTGAGGTTTCTAAGTGTGTATGGATGATAGAGGATGACCAAAGGCTTGGAAAATAGCCCTAAAAAGGTCAACACGAGTAGACACACGGGCATCTATCTAGGCCGTGTGTGACATACGGTCAGCCCCATTGGTGTGTTGCTTGGCCGTGTGTCCCCTAGACCTAAAATTTTAGGTTAGTTTGCATGGTAGTAAACACACGGGCAAAGACACATTCGAGTGTCTCAACCGTATGGAGGACATGGCCTAGCACACGGGCGTGTGCCTCAAAATAAATGATGACATCATAAATAGAATGTCCAGGTTTTTAGACACATGCGAAGATACGGGTGTGTTTAGGCCATGTGAGGGGAACGGGCCAGGACATAAGCTTGTGATTGGCCGTGTGAAAACCCCTGTAGGTTCGAAGTGAAAAATAAATCTAAATAATTCAACACAGGTGGGACACATGGGCGTGTCCTAAGCATAAGGGCATGTGCTTTGCCTCCATGCGTGCGTGTAAGCATAGCCCTAGAAATTTTATTAAAATTTTCTATAGTTCTCGGTTTAGTCCCAGATCACTTTTATTGTATGTTTTGGACCTCGTAGGTCCATAATAAGGACACTATGATGTTGTTTGATTGGTTTTAAATTAGAATGAAATTTTATAACCCATATTTTCTGAAAGTGTCCGAGTATATGTCTAGTAACGCCTAGTACCTTATCTCGGCCTCGGGTATGGGTAAGGGGTGTTACATTTAGTGGTATCAGAGCTACAGTTTAGTCAATTCCTGAACTAACGTAGCATGTATTGGTATAGCTATACATTCCATTATACAAGATTGATAGTGTGACATCTCCTAACCATTTTTAATTGTATTTCGATATAGTAAATGTCTTCTAATCAAGCTCAAGATGAGTCCGAGTGAGCCAAGAGCCATGCTCCAGCTTCCGTTCAGTGAGCTATTGATACTAGTAGTAGAAAGCCTACGTCTGAAGGCCGGGAAGGGGCAAGAGCTACCTTATTCAAGATGATGGAATAATGGTTTGGGATTATTTGATAAACCGCCCCAATATACCACGACCTCTTCCACCCCCTGCTCGACCTGAGGGAGAAATACCACAAGGTATGACACCCGGGAGAGTTGGTAAAGCCCTAGTGGACAAACTTAGGAAATATGGGGCTGAAGAGTTTAGAGCTAAAGTTGATGATGGTGCTGAACGAGCCAAGTTCTTGGTCGAGAGCACTACGCGAGTTTTGGACAAGTTGTCATGTACTCCTGAGGAGTGTTTAAAGTGTGTTATATCTCTTCTAAAAGATGCCGTATACCATTGGTGGAAGACGGTATCCTCAGTGGTACCGAAGTAAGACATTACATGGGAGTTCTTCCAAGCTGAGTTTAAAAACAAATACATAAGTCAAAGGTTTTTGGACTCGAAGCGAAAGGAGTTCCTAGAACTTAAACAAGGGAATAAGACTATGTCAGGGTACGAAAGGGAATTCTTAAGGTTAAGTCAGTATGCAACGGAGTGGGTCCAATCAGAGACAGAAATGTGTAAGCGCTTCGAGAAAGGCTTGAACGAGGAAATTAAATTGCTGATCAGGATCCTTGAGATATGAGAATTTACCGCATTAGCTGACTGAGCCAAGAAGACCGAAGAGCTAAATAATGAAAGAAAGCAAGCTAAGAGAGAAGCTCGAGTTTCGAATAAGAGGTCTAGCGGCAGAGTACACTCATTCCCCATAAAGAAATCGAGAAGTCATCAAGAATGCTCCACTTCATCAGTGGGATATTCGGGTAGAGCAAGGAGCTCCAAGTAACATAACTCGAAGTCTTCTTCCCCTATGGTAACTAGTGTGGGAAGCGTAGATAATCAAAAGTCGAAGTGTAAAAGCTACAACAAATTCCACTTTGAATAGTACTGAATGAAGAGCGGTGTATGTTTCAAATGTGGGTCCCTTGACCATTTTCTTAGAGACTACTCGGAGCGAGCTAATAAAGAGGTTGAATTAGCTCTGGGGCCAAATGCTCCTATTTCTCGAGGTAGACCTTTGAGACATCCCGGAAGTGCAAGTGGCAGTTGAACTATTGCCAAGGATGCTACTGTAAAATCAGATGCTCGATCCCCGGCAAGAACTTATGCAATACGTGCTCGAGAGGAAGCCTCTGCTCCCGATGTCTTCACAGGTACTTTTTCTGTTTATAATACTCTTGTCATTGCCTTAATTAATCCAGGATCAACCCATTCATACATTTGCATGAAATTGGTGTCTAGCATGGATATGTCTATAGAGCCTACAGAATTTGTGACTAAGGTGTCAAACCCTCCAGGCAAGTCAGTCCTGGTTAATAAAGTCTATAAGAACTATCCCTAGATGATTTAAGGTCATTTTTTTTGGCTAACCTTATGTTATTGTCATTCGATGAGTTTGATGTAATACTTGGGCATGGTTTAGCTAGCTATGCATGATGTGATTGTAAATTGTGGTAGCAAGTATATTGAATTGAAATGTTCAAATGGTGAGATTCTTCGGATTGATTAAGCGAGTTGGATACTCTGTCAGTTGTGATTACCTCAATGATGGCTTAAAGGTATATGAGAAAAGGATATGAAGTCTACCTTGCTTTTGTGTTGAATACTAAAGAATCCGAGTTGAAATTGGAATGATACCGATAGTATGTGAGTATCTGGATATGTTTCTGGAAGAGCTACCCGGATTACCTTCTGTTAGAGAAGTAGAGTTTGATATTGAGCTGGTGCCTGGGACAGCTCCTATTTCTATTACTCCGTATAGGATAGCACCAACAGAGTTGAAGAGTTAAAAGCACAGTTGTAAGAACTAATAGATAAAGGTTTTACAAGATCGAGTTTTTCACCTTGGGGTGCTCATAAAGAAGAAAAATGGTTCTATGAGGCTATGTATAGACTACTGACAACTCAACAAGGTAACCATCAAGTTCAAGCATCCGTTGCCAAGAATCGATGATTTGTTTGATCAATTAAGGGGAGCCACTTGTTTTCTAAGATAGACCTGAGGTCCAGCTACTACCAGTTGCAAGTTAAAGAGTCAGATGTACCTAAGACTGCTTTCAGAACGAGGTATGGCCATTATGAATTTCTTGTGATGCCTTTTGGGTTGACAAATGCACTAGTTATATTTATGGGCTTGATGAATAGGATATTCTGACCATACTTAGACAAGTTTGTTGTTGTGTTTATTGATGATATCCTGATTTATTCCAAGGATGAGATTGAGCATGTAGAATATTTGAGAATGGTTTTACAGATCTTACGGGACAAACAATTGTATGCTAAATTTAGCAAGAGTGAGTTTTGGCTCCGAGAGGTTGGATTCCTCGATCACATTCTATCGGGTGATGGCATCCAAGTTCATCCAAATAAGATATCTGTTATTGTTAAGTGGAAGCCGTAGAAGAACATAACCTACGTTAGAAGGTTTTGGGCTTAGCTGGTTACTATCGACACTTCTAAAAGAATGTTCGATGATTGCAACTCCTTTGACGAGGTTGCTGCAAAAAGATGTCAAGTTTGAATGGTTAGAGAAGTGTCAGCAGATTTTCGAGAAATTGAAGATGTTGCTAATCGAAGCTCCAGTTTTAGTGCAACCTGAGCCGGGAAAGGAATTCGTGGTCTATAATGGCGCATCCTTAAATAGACTCGGTTGCGTGCTTATGCAAGAGGGTAAGGTAATGGCATATGCTTCAAGGCAACTAAACCCGTACGAGAAAATTTATCCAACACACGACTTCGAGCTAGCTGCCATTGTATTTGCTTTGAAGATTTGGAGACACCATTTGTATGGTGAAACTTGTCGTATATTCACAGATCATAAGATTTTGAAATATTTGATGACTCAAAAATAATTAAATCTAAGACAACGGAGATGGTTAGAGTTGATTAAAGATTATGAACTGATCATTGACTACCACCCGGGAAAGGCGAATGTAATCACAGATGCACTATGCAGAAAATCCTTGTTTGCTGTAAGAGCCTTGAACACGCAATTGGCCTTGTTGGATGATGGTTTAGTTTTGGCACAGTTAAGAGCCAGACCAACATTTCTACAAGAAATTTGTGTAGCTCAGATCAATGATAATGACTTGCAGGACAAGAGAGCACAATGTGATACGAGCGTTGAATCAGATTTCTGGGTTGACTTTAATGGTTGCTTGACGTTTTGAGATAGGGTTTGTGTACCAAAAAATGATGAGCTTGTTTAGAAAATTTTACAAGAGGTGCATGATAGCTGTTTATCTATTCATCCGGGAAGTACCAAGATGTACAATGATTTGAAGAAAATGTACTGGTGGAATGGCATGAAAAGAGACATCTCCGAATTTGTATCAAAATGCTTGATATGTCAACAAGTCAAGGCTGAACACCAAGTACCTTCAGGTTTATTACAGCCCATGATGGTTCCTGAATGGAAATAGACAGGACTACTATGGATTTTGTGACAGGATTGCCATTAACACCGAAGAAAAAGGATGCCATTTGGGTTATAGTTGATAGACTAACAAAGTCGTCTCACTTTACTCTAGTACGAATTGACTACTCACTTGAAAATTTGGCCGACTTGTATGCATCTGAGATTGTGAGATTGCACGGGGTACCGTTATCAATTATTTCAGATAGGGACCCGAGATTCACTTCAGGATTTTAGAAGAAGTTGCAAGAAGCCTTGGGCATAAAGTTGAGTTTTAGCATAGCTTTTCACTCGCAGACTGATGGTCAGTCTGAGAGGACGATTCAGATTCTTGAGGACATGTTACGGTGTTGCACCCTTGAATTTTAGGGTAACTAGGAAAAATACTTTCCATTGGTGGAATTCACCTACAACAATAGTTTCTAGACGAGTGTGAAAATGGCACCGTATGAGGCATTGTATAGCCAAAAGTGTCGAATGCCATTGTACTAGACAGAACTCAAAGAGCACCAGATTCATGGAGTTGGTTTGATCAAGGAAACTGAAGAAAAGGTTAAAGCGATACGTGATTGTTTGAAAGTGGCATCGGATAGGCAAAAGTCATACGCTGATTTGAGAAGAAAAAAGATTGAATTTTACGTTGGAGACAAAGTATTCTTAAAGGTATCTTCATGGAAAAAGGTCTTGAGATTTGGTCGAAAAGGCAAATTGAGTCCAAGGTTTTTTGGACCCGACGAGATTATTGAGAAAGTTGGACCGTTAGCCTACCGTTTACCATTGCCACCCAAATTGGAAAAAATCCATGATGTATTACATGTATCCATGTTGCGACGATATCGATCAGACCCCTCCCATGTGATTTCACCTACGGAAGTTGAAATTAGACCGAACATGACTTGTAGTGAATAACCAATCAAGATTGTGGCTCAAGAAGCCAAATAATTGAGGAATAAGAATATAGCCTTGGTTAAAGTTTTATGGCAATGACACGGAGTGGAAGAGGCTACATGGGAGCCCGAAGAAACCATGAGAATTCAATATCTGAACCTGTTTACTGGTAAGACTTTCGAGGACGAAAGTCCCTAAGGGGAGAGAAATATAACATCCTAAATTAGGGCCTAGTCAAAATAGTAGTTTTGGTACCACGAATCCGACGTTAAAATAATTATTTCATGATCATTATGAGGTCTAGGATATAAAAATGAGCATGTGTTAAAGTTTCCTGAAGAAATTCTATGTGTAAGGTGTCCAATTGGAAATTAGGGACCAAATTGAATAAATTGCAAAACTTGGGTTCTAGAAGCAATTTATATGAAATTACTTTGGAATGTTAATTAGAGGTCCTTAAAGAGTAATTTTCCCAATTTCAAAGTTTTGGACGAAAATGGGCATGCATGGAAAATTTTGGAAGTTTAGTAAGGAAGGGCATTTTGGTCATTTGGTAATAAACTAAATAAAAAGGGAAAAATCAAGCTAAAATCAGCTCATTTTGTTCTCCATGCTGCCGAAATTCTAAGGATCTCCATAGCTAGGGTTTTCAACATTTTCAAGCTCAATAATAAGTGCTCCCTAGCCCCATTTTTAACGTTCTTTATATTTTTGAGATCTTCGTGACATGCTCTCTCTATTTCTACCCATATTTCAAGCTAGGGTTTATGTTCAAAAATTTACCCATGCATGAGATGTTTGTGTTTTGATGATTTATTAAGGGATATGAGAGTTTAAAGGATGGTAAACAACTTTTACTAAGTGATTTTTCATGGAAATGGCTTAAAGGACTAAATTGTAAAAGTTATGGAAATGGGTAGGAAAATATAGAATGAAGGGAGGGTGGCTATAAGTGTGAATAACATTCGACTAGGCTTGGGTAGCCAAGGAATTACACGCATTTCATTATATGAGCCTTGGGACTAAATTGTAAATATTGTGAAAGGTTAAGGGCAAAATGGTCATTTTGCCTGGGGGTGAGTTTAGGCCTAAAACAAATAATGTGATGTATTAATAATCTAATTTGATTGATATAAACCCCAAGGAACCAATTCCGGAGTTCGATCGTGGAAAACGAAAGGTTTTGGAATAACCGAGACACGAAACCGAAGCAATTACCAGGAAAGTTCGTATAACCCAAAGTAAACTCTTAATATACTTAAACATGCATGTTCTTGAATGTATGAAAGTTTAGATATTCATTGCATGGTAATTCATGAATTGTGCTTGTGTAAAAGAAAGATGATAAATGTCCCAGTTGAAATAGAAAAGGGAAATCCGATGGGTAAATTATGGCTTACATGATATGAGATCCTGCATGTGTTGCAGAAAAGGATTTAGCCCAGACAGGTAATCCGATGATCTCAAATAGAAAGGATCTAGCCTGAACTGGTGTTCCTTGAGTAATCGAGCCTCCCGAAGAATATGGTGTATTAAGGATTTAGCTTGGATGGGTAATCCGATTGAGGACTAAATTTAGCCTAGACTGGTAATTCAGGTCCAAGCTTATGAGAGTAGTTGTCATTAAAAAGGGATTTGGCCTGGACTGGTAATCTCGACATTGCTCTATGAGTTACTACTATGGGGGATTTAGGCTAGACTGGTAATCCCACCATAAGATATAAGGTCCACGAGAGTGCGTACTCGAGATGATCACTTGTATGACTTGACGGTAAATGGCTATCCATCGAGATTCTCGAGAAATTCAATGGGATTAACAAGCTGAAATAAAGAATGGAAATATTGAATTGATGAGCTCATCTAAGACTAATGACATGATGTATTGTTATGAGACTAACTTGATGATTGAGTGCATGTGATAGGGAAAATATTTCATGCTCGTTGGAATTATTACCTAATATGGTTGTATGCTAATTAACCGGTAAGTTTACTTTCTAGTTATCTGGACTTACTAAGCATATAAATGCTTAACCCTTCTCTTTTCCCTATCTTACAGAGCTCGTGGACTCGTGAAGATTGGAAGACGGTTGGAGAATCAACACACTATCAACCGGTCCTGCTTTAGTATATTGATACTTTCATTTTGTTTAATGGCATGTATAGGGTTTTTGGCTATATTTTTACATGTGTCATTTGGCTAGCCAATGTAAGGGCCTACATGGTATACTTATTCTTTTGTATATGGTCATGAGATATGACTCATATTGATGTAGGTTGTAAACCTACTAATGATGCATGTTTATGCTTAAATGTCCCTTGAGATATGATGATGAGGTTTATCATGGATGGATGCTTGAAATAGAACCTAATAATTTGAGAGCGGACATAGCATACAATGATATATGTTTATAATATTGCCTAAGTGTAAAATGTAAAATGTGCTATGTAAATCCCTAATACGAAAAGGATAATTTAGCATGTACTAAATCGATGAGATGAGGTTAACATGCAATGAGTTATTCAAGGTTGTTTAAGAGTATAATTAGGTCATGTTAAGTACCATTGAAGTTTTTAAGTGTGTATGGATGATAGAGGGTGACCAAAGGCTTGGAAAATAGCCCTAAGAAGGTCCACACGGGTAGACACACGGGCATGTGTCTAAGCCGTACATGACGTACGGTCAGTCCCTATAGGCGTGTTGCTTGGCCATGTGTCCCTTGCACCTAAAATTTTAGGTTAGTTTGCATGGTAGTAAACACATGGGCAGAAACACGGCCGAGTGTCTCAACCTTGTGGAGGACACGGCCTAGGACACGGCCTAGCACACAGGTGTGTGCCTTGGTCGTATGCCTCAAAATGAATGATGACGTCATAAATAGAATGTCTAGGTTTTTGGACACAGGTGTGTCTAGGCCGTGTGAAGGACACAGGCCAAAGACACAAGCCTGTGCTTGGCCTTGTGAAAACCCCTGTAGGTTCAAAGTGAAAAATAAATCTAAATAATTTAACATCGGTGGGATACACGGGCGTGTCCCCAAGCACACGGGCATGTGTTTTGCCTCCACACGTGCGTGTGAGGCATAACCCTAGAAATTTTACTAAATTTTTTATAGTTCTCGGTTTAGTCCCAGGTCACTTTTAATGTATGTTTTGGGCCTCGTAGGCCCATAATAGGGACACTATGATGTTGTTTGATTGGTTTTAAATTAGAATGAAAGTTTATAACCCGTATTTTCCGAAAGTGTCTAAGTATATGTCTGGTAACGCCTTGTACCTTGTCCCGGCTTCGGGTACGGGTAAGGGGTGCTACAGTAAATTTGTAAAAGTATATTTTTTGGGTCTATATGAATAAAATGTGTCCTAAATAAGCTACATTTGAAATGTTAGATCAAGAAAACCGAGATTCAGGCTTAAATTGGAAAAGTACGAGATTATGGACTAAAATGGAATAATTAGCTTTGTTCAGATTCAAGGTAAGTTCGTATTATAGTAATAATGCAATGTTATGTTTGAATTATATTCCTTACTATTATTTCATATATTGTATGATTTAATATATTGGAAAAGTTGATGGAATGGTGTATTTGATGTGGAAATATGACATGGAAGAATATTATATGAAATGTAAGAAAATGATGATACATGACAAGTGATATATGAAATATGTGATATATGTTATGTAGATTCTTAAAAGCTTATTGGCTATTTGAGTCATGCCTTATTATGGTATGAATGGGAAATTGGTACTATGAATAGTGAGACCGACACTTCAAGTTTGACAGAGATGTGGTATCGAAAAATCTCGTTTGAACCTTAGGAATAGCTTAGGATACAATGTGAAATGTCACTAGGAACTATGTGGATATGAGCTCATGAATATGTATGTATATGTGACATGTGATTCCGGGTGCTGGTCTTGTACATTCTACCGGTGGCTGGGTAGCCTGGCATGTGTTGCGGGTACCTATCAGCTTGTGTGAGCAACCCAAGTAGTTGCGTCCTGACTGTCAGCTTGTGTAAGCAGGCCTGTGATTAGCTCGTGAGCGAGCAATATGTGATTGTAATATGTGGTAGCATGTGGCCACATTTGATGCACTATGTGCAAGTTTTTTACGTATCCAATAGTATTCCGAGTGTTCAACGGGTAACGTAATGGATCATGTGAAGAAAGTCCTAAGGAAGTTATTATTATATGTTGTATTACGAGTTGGTACATGTATGTACACTAAACTCACGAGCAATGCCTTGATATATGATGTTTCATGATAAAGAGGTAGGTGGGTGATAAGTAAGTCAAAGGTTTTGAACAATGAATAAGCTTATGTTTATGTTTATGATTATGTTTATTGTGTCACTATATGATAGTTATCATGATATTGCACTAAAATAGTTTTCAATAGCAGCAGTTATGTGACTTTAAAAATCCACCAAAAATTATGGAAATCAAGTTAGAGGATAAATAAGATATGTAATTAAAGCTTATTGAGTTTATTTTCATATAAATGAAACTTTGAAAGCAACAGAATTTCATATTATGAGATATTTAAATTTTTTTTAGGTTAGAGTCAGAATGATTTTGGAATCCCCTATTCTAACATGGGGAAAATGACTAAAACTTTTACATAAATAATTATGGATTACAATTCATATTACTAAATCTTTAATGAGTCTAATTTCAATAGAAAAAGATGGGAACATTATCCACATCCCGTACAATGAGATAAATAAATTTTAGTAAAGAGAGGTCAGAACTGTCAGACAACAAAATAGGGGAGAATTTAAAGAATAAACTATACTTATCGGCTAGACCAAAAATTTTGAAAATTCAATGGTAAGAAGATGTGTGAGTCTAGTTTCAAAGAAAATTAACGGGTCTTAATTTTAAATTCTATAGCTCAAGTTGTAAATAATTTAGCAACTATGACTCAAGTAGACATCTTGACTAGAATATGAGTAATTAGTGGAATTATGTGTTAATTCGATTGTGTTACCATAAGAACATGTTGTAAGAATTTGGTAAAAGTATGTTAATAAATTGCTCGTTATTCTCGTATGGACTTACTAAGCGTACAGCTTACTCCCACCTTTTCATTTCTTTAGTGTTGTCAAGTTAGCTCGGGGTTGGAGATCGTCGGAGGCAGCATCACACTATCAAGCCATCACCTTTGGAGTATTGACATATATGTATTAAGCACCTTGTGGCATGTATAGGGACTTAGTTTTTATGATAGATACTATTATGATTAGCCAAATGTATTGGCTTATATTGATTCATTGTATATAGCCATGAGATGTGGCTTATAATGATTGTGGCTTGTAAGCTTAGTTATCCATGATAAGTTCTAATGCTTGTGATGCGATGATGTGTTTATGCTTGTAGGACATGTATGATTGATATCATGTCATATATGCATGATGGATGCTTCTTAACCAATCAAAATGGTCGTAGCCACGTGGTAAATGTATAATATGGAAATAAGTTGATAATGTTTGAACATGAATACTTGGTATTAAATGAGGCTACTTGATAAATTGATGATCATGAAAGTTTGGTAAAAGTGGTCCTCAAATGACAAGGTTAATGAATATGGAATTTTTTTGTCTAGGCTTGATATTATATGAGTATGTATAATAAGTGAATGATAGTATGTTAAAGTTAAGAATATGCCTTAGTGAAGTATGCTAAATCATTAAAATGATGCCATGATGTATATCTTTTATATGTGTAAATTTGTGAGGGATTAATGGTAACAAAAGGCTGGGGAAATAGCCTAAGTACTAGCCACAAGGGTAGAGACACGGCCATGTGTCTCAGTCGCGTGGATGACACGGCCTAGCACACGGGCGTGTGGCTTGGCTGTTGGTTCAATTTGTTTTGCTGACGTCATAAACAGTGAGTTACACGGATTGAAGACACGGATGTGTTGAAGACAAACGGGCGTGTCCCCGTGTCCACACGGGCGTGTGACCCTATATCATGAAAAAAATTTTAAGTTTTCCCAAAACTTTCCAAAGTTCTTGGTTTAGTCCCAAACCGCTTTTAATGTATCTTTTAAGCCTCAAAAGCTCGTGTATGGGACATTATGCATGTGATTGAATGTTTTTAATTTAAATAAAATTTTATGGCCCGATTTTATGGAACTGTGTACGTTTAAGTTTGGTAACACCTTAAACCCTATCCCGATGTCAGATACGAGTAAGGGTGTTACATTTAGTGGTATCAGAGCTATGGTTTAGTCAGTTCTCGGACTAACCTTCTCGGACTAACCTAGTATGCATGAGAGTTTAGCTATACATGCCACCAATCAGTGATAGTGTGATGTCTCTCGACACGAATGAGAACCATCTTATTTAGACAGAGGTACTCTCCAACCGAGCTACATCGACCATGTTCAATGTGATGCAAAGGAATTTGAGTAAATTACGGTTATGATGAGTCTAGATTCAGAAAATTATGAATAAAAGTTCATGATATGTACGTGATAACACGTGAGATGAAAGTTCATGTTGTGATGAATACCCATCTTGTTTGATGCTCATATGATGCAGTGCACTTGGCTTACTTGATTAAGTGAATGTGATAAATGAAAATTCATAAAGGTAGGAATGAAGGTTCATAATATCATGTCTTGGATAAAAATGTTATTGTCCTGATTGGACATTGAATTTTGATGAATTGCAATGATTTCTTGAAAGGAGATAAATAATTACATTGTATTGAGCTTATCTATGTTTAATTGATAATTCTATGATGAATATGATTGATTTACTCAAGTGAATGTATGTATTTGGGTAACTCACCAACCTTATTGATGGAACGAATGTTCATGTATACTTGTTTGGATAATTATGATAGGCAAGCTCGTACAACTTAAGTAAATGTGTTAAATTGATTGGATTGATTCACATGAATAAAATGACATGAATATGATGAGGTGCGAGATAAAAGTTTTGATTGTGACATATTTATCCATGTTTGTTTGGCCCTCATAATATGTTATGTGCATGACTTGTTTGATTGAATGAATGGGATAGGTAGAGTTATTCAGAATCCATAGAATGCATGCATAAGTGGACTGGTTTAAATAAGATAATTAGAAGTTTCGTGTCAAACAAATATGAATGTTAGTTTGTCTGAAATGAATGATATGATTGTGATTATGTTGCTATGATGATGAAAGTTGTGTCACATGTATCTGTATATGAGAGTCAAGTCAGAGGCCCTACAACCCCTCCCCTTTACCAAAGTGGTGTTTTATAATGGAATTTCATGAGATTTGTATTGAATAAGTTTTCGACTGATAAACCAAAGAGTTCAGTGGTAGAATAACCATAAACATGATTAGATATTGAGAATGAGTTGATATGTAAAGATAGAGCTAGAAGGGTATCAGATTGACCTAAAGATTTTTCGAGTTATGCACTGTCACAGTTAGAGAAGAAATTAACTTTGGTAAATCGTTCTATTCTGGTATGGTGTCGAAAGAATTTATTCACTGAAATTCCTTTTTGAACTGATCTTCTTTAGTGAAAAGATTAATATGGAAATTGTGACGGCAGAAATAGTTGGAGGAATAATATTTGAAATATGAAATGTCTAGGTATGGTAATTACAGTAAGAAGATTATGATTGCCTCTCTTGGAATATTGTACGTGATCAATTGTTCTTGGAAGTGTTATTGAGGCCACCTATGTTCTAATGAATTTTTATTATGGAAATGTTTTCTGACCTTAATGTTGTCGAAGACATTGTTAGTCTGATTGATTTATGGTCTGCATGGTTCTATTTTTTTTGGGCACTCTGCTATATTCCATCTGTTGGGAACTAATGAGAAAATGAGTATAATGCCATGATTCTATCTCTACCAATTATTACTCTGTCTGATATATATATACGAGAAGCATATTGTTCTTGTCGTATTTGTTTCCAGTAGGTTAAAATAATGTCTTTTTGAATTTCTTTTCTCTGAGGAACCATTGAGATCTTTCATATTTTCTTATGAACTTTGCTCTCGGTCTTTCGATACGATATCATACTTTGCATTTCCTCATCTTGGATCTCTCTATCTTGGATTTCTTTACTTTGGATTTCTTATTTATGGGTTTCTTCATTTTGGATTTCTTTATCATGGTTTTCTAGTCATCTTTATCTCATAACTTGTCAATTATGGCTTATATTCAAAGTATGACCTTCAGCTTGTGATATATATATCAAGTATGATTATGCTTCTGATTTGGTCATGGTGATATGGTGATTTTAGTATTTGGATTTCTCTAATTTCCTTGTAAGGACATAATGTTAGCAAAGGCCTAAGTGGTGAAATTTTGAGTTTTAATTTGTATGGTGGATTTCTTTTCCTCAAGTAAGTTAATCAAAGTTAATGTATTCAATTGAGATATCCGTGTTACTTAAGCTAATGAAATTGAAATGGTCTTTGTTTAGCATGATAAGTGAATTTTGAATGATTGCATGTTGAATCATATTATCGACTGGAAGAGGGGATTTCTTGAAATGTCATTTATCGATAGTTAAGACCGACATGGTTGTTCAAATCATTTTCCTCAAGCATGAGAATGAGATTACTATGGATTTCATATCAGGATTATTTCTATATCCGAAAGAGTAAGATGTTACGAGACTTGTTATTAAGTTTTGATGAAATCTGCAAATCATGTCGGTATGTACTGAATCTTCACTTATCAGATCTCTGGAGCTATATATCTCTGAGATTGTCAAATTTCTTAAAATGATAGTTTTGTTAATCGAATTGAGATCTATATCATGGATTATTGGAAAAGCTAAGTGAGGCTCTGAGATTTTAATGAAGGCTAGAGGTTGAATTAGCAAATTGTTCGACTGTATAAAATTGTAGAGAGTATAAGACCATGATGATCGGGCTGGCTACGCCATTTAAGTCTGAAAGGATTCAAGTATGTATGTACTATGACAGTATGGATCAGACCATTGAGAATATGAATTCTCCAATAGAGATCAAGATCCTGTGGATGCGTTGTATAGCGAAAAATTGCTCATGACCATATTATGAGAAAATAAAGAGATAAGTATTGAAGGCACAGCCGAGCGAAAGTTTTACAGTAATGATTAAGAAAAAGAGGGAGAATTTTAACATCCTGAATTTGGGCCGAGCCGAAATAGTGGTTTCAGGACCACAAATCTGACGAGGAAAATTTAATTTTCATTATATCTTTACGGTCTGCAATTTCACGGGATGATTTTGTGAAAATCTCATTCAAAAATTTTGACGTTTGGGCACTCAATTTGGTCAAAAGGACTAAATTGTAAATAGTGCAAAAGTTGAGTTCTACATGTTAGAAGTGTCTAATTGTTTTGAAAATTAAAATTGGAGGTCCTTAAATAGTAATTAGACCATTGGTTAATTTTTTGGACAAAAATGGACATGAAATACGTGAAATAGAATTTTTTTAAGTTAAGGGCATTTTAGTAAATTGGTAATTAAATGGACAAAAAGACAAAATTTATAGCAAAATTTCATTCATCTTCTTCCTAAGTGCTGAATTTCTCATGAAAAACACCATGGCTAGGGTTTCCAAGCTTCCAAGCTCCATAGTAAGTGCATCCTAACCCCGTTTTTAATGTTCTTTACATTTTTGAAGTCCCTTTAACTTGATTTACCTATTTCTACCATTATTTTGAGCTAGGGTTCATGTTTAAAAATTTACCCATGAATGATATACATGTGTTTTGATGTATAATGGTAGAAAATGAATGTTGGGTGTTAAATAAACGACTTATGCTCACTGATTTTCGGTGAAAATTCTTAAAAGGACTAAATCATAAAAGTTATAAAATTTATCATAAAAGTGTGTTCTAGTAGAAGTTGTGGGCTGCTATAGTTATGAAAATGATTCGGTTAGGCTTAAAGTTCAAAGAAATTAAATGAAAATCATTTTACGAGCTTTGGGACAAAAGTGTAAATATGAAAAAGTTTAGGGGTAAAAATTTAAATTTGTAAAAATATGGTTTTTGGGTCTATATGAATAAAATGAGTCCTAAATAAGCTACATTTGAAATGTTAGATCAAGAAAATTGAGATTCGGGCTTAAATTGGGAAAGTACGAGATTATGAACTAAAATGGAATAATTAGCTGTGCTCGGATTCGAGGTGAGTTCGTATGATAATAATAATGCAATGTTATGTTTGAATTATATTCCTTACTATTATTGCATATATTGTATGATTTAATATATTTGAAAAGTTGATGGAATGGTCTATATGATGTGGAAATATGACATGGAAGAATATTATATGAAATGCAAGAAAATGATGATACATGACAAGTGATGTATGAAATATGTAATATATGTTATGTAAATTCTTAAAAGCTTATTCGCTATTTGAGTTATGCCTTATTATGCTATGAATGAGAAATTGGTACTATGAATAATGATATCGACACTTCGAGTAAGTTAGACAAAGATGTGGTATCAAAAAATCCTGTTTGAACCTTAGGAATAGCTTAGGATACAATGAGACATGTCACTAGGAACTATGTGGATATGAGATAATGAATATGTCTGTATATGTGATATGTGAATCCGAGTGCTGGTCTTGTACGTTCTACTAGTGGCTGGGTAGCCCGGCATGTGTTGCAGGTACCTATCAGCTTGTATGAGCAGCCCAAGTAGTTACATCCTGACTGTCACCTTGTGTGAGCAGGCGCGTGATTAGATTTTGAGTGAGCAATATGTTATTGTAATATAAGGTAGCATGTGGCCACATTTGATGCACTATGTGCAAGTTTTCTGCGTATCCAATAGTATTCCGAGTGTTCAACGGGTAACGTAATGGATGATATGACGAAAGTCCTAAGGAAGTTATGATTATATGTTGTATTATGAGTTGGTACAGGTATGTACACCAAACTCACGAGCAATGCCTTGATATATGATGTTTCATGATAAAGAGGTAGGTGGGTGATAAGTAAGTCAAAGGTTTTGAACGATGAATAAACTTATGTTTATGTTTATGATTATGTTTATTATATCACCATATATAGTTATAATGATATTGCACTAAAACAGTTTTGAGCATCAACAATTATGTGACTTTAAAAATCCACCAAAAATTGTGGGAATTGAGTTAGAGACTGAATAAGATATTTAATTAAAGCTTATTGAGTCTATTTTCATATAAATGAAAGTTTGAAAGTAAAGTAATTTCATATTATGAGATATTTGAATTTTTGTTAGGCAGAGTCAGAATGATTTCGGAATCCCCTGTTCTAACTTGGGGGAAATCACTGAAAATTGTACATAAATAATTATGGATTAGAATTCATATGACTAAATTCTTAATGAGTTTAATTTCAAGAGAAAATGACAAGAACATTATCTGGATCCCGTACTAAGAGATAAATAAATTAGTGAAGAAAGGTCGGAACTGTTGGACAGCAAATTAGGGGAGACTTTAAAGAATAAACTATACTTGTTGGCTGGGCACAAAATTCTGAAAATTTAATGGTAAGAAGATATATGACTCTAGTTTCAGGAAAATTAACGGATCTTAATTTTGAGTTCCGTAGCTCAAGTTATAAATAATTTAGCAACTATGTTTTGAGTAGACAACTTGACTGGAATATGAGCAATTAGTGGAATTATGTGTTAATTCGATTGTGTTACCATGAGATCATGTTGTAAGAATTTGGTAAAAGCTTACTCCCTCTTTTTCATTTATTTCGTGTTGTCAGGTTAGCTCGGGGTTGGAGATCGTTGGAGGCAGCATCACACTATCAAGCCATCACCTTTGGAGTATTGACATATATGTATTAAGCACCTTGTGGCATGTATAGGAACTTAGTTTTTGTGATAGATGCTATTATGATTAGCCAAATGTATTGGCTTATATTGATCCATTGTATATAGCCATGAGATGTGGCTTATAATGATTGTGGCTTGTATGCTTAGTTATCCAAGATAAGTTCTAATGCTTGTGATGCGATGATGTGTTTATGCTTGTGGGACATGTATGATTGGTATTAAGTCATATATGCATGATGGATGCTTCTTCACCAATCGAAATGGTCATGCCCTTGTGGTAAATGTATAATATGGAAATAAGTTGATAATGTTTGAACATGAATACTTGGTGTTAAATGAGGCTACTTGATAAATTGGTGATCATGAAAGTTTGGTAAAAGTGGTCCTCAAATGACAAGGGCAATGAATATGGAATTGTTGTGTCTAGGCTTGATATTGTATGAGTTTGTGTAATAAGTGAATGATAGTATGTTAAAGTTAAGAATATGCCTCAATGAAGTATGCTAAATCATTAAAATGATTCCATGATGTATATTTTTTATATGTGTAAAGATGTGAGGGATTAATGGTAACAAAAGGCTTGGGAAATAGCCTAAGTACTAGCCACACGGGTAGAGACACGGCCATGTGTCTCAGCCGCGTGGATGGCACGGCCTAGCACACGGGCGTATGGCTTAGCCGTGTGGTTCAATTTGTTTTGCTGACATCATAAACAGCGAGTTACATGGACTGAAGACACTAGTGTGTTGAAGACACATGGGCATGTCCCTGTGTCCACACGGGCGTGTGACCCTGTATCATTAAAATTTTTCTAAGTTTTCCCAAAACTTTCCAAAGTTCTTGGTTTAGTCCCAAATCGCTTTTAATGCATGTTCAGAGCCTCAAAAGCTCATGTATGGGACATTATGCATGTGATTGAATGTTTTTAATTTAAATGAAATTTTATGGCCCGATTTTATGAAATTGTGTACGTTTAAGTTCGGTAATGCCTCGAACCCTGTCCTTGCGTCGGATATGGGTAAGGGGTGTTACACATTTGCTTTGTATGATTAAATGTCATGTATAAGACTTGATCTTGGCATAAATTAATTGTATTGGAATGGTCTATGAATATGCTTTAGTGTTGGTGTAGGTGAAAAGAAAATTGGGCGAGAAATGTGGCTTGGAAAATAGCCTATTTTTGGTCACACGGGTAGAGACGCGGGGGTGCGTCTCAACCGTGTGTGACACATGGCCTAGCATATGGGGGTGTGGCATAGTCGTGTGTCCCCTGCATATTTAAAATATCAATACAAAGAGTTACACGGCCTGAACACACGGGGGTGTCCCTGGCCGTGTTAATCACACGGCTTGACCATACAGGCATGTGACCCCTGCACCTAAATTTTTTTTGAAATTTTACGAAAAATTTTCTACGATCTCAGTTTAGTCCCGATTTGTTTTTAATGCATGTTTTGAGCCTCGAGAGTTCATACAAGGGACTACAAGTATTATTTTGATTAAGTTCTGATATGAATATTGTATAATTTTAAATGTCTGTTAATTAAGCTGTATATTCTGATAATGCTCTGAAACCCTATTCTGGCGACAGATACGGGTTAAGGGTGTTACATCATAAACATTAAAATAATAATAAAATAATAATTTACTCATAAGATTTGTAGTCTCGAAACTACTATTCTGATTTCACTAAAAATGGGTTGTTACAATGCAAATAAACTGCCACTTAATAATATTGTAGACAAGCCACCACTTTTACAGATAAACTGCTACATCTTTCACCTTTCTCATATCCCACCCCATGCATGCGATATGGCCAAAAAAATAACTTTTTCACTTTAAAATCAAATTTTCACTTTGGTGTATGGGACATGCTCATTATATCACTTATCACTTAAAAGCGCATAAGCATGCTTAACATGCAAATCACATATATTCATATTATATCAATATTTCTCATTCTATAATTTATGCCAAATTCACATAAGTCATAACATCACATAATATGAGAATAAGATTTTCATACATTTTGTATTAATAATAATCAAGATCATACATCATACATTTCACAAAAACAACGGTTTAGATTCACTTCCCTGGATATTCCATTCCGAAGGGGTTTTACTTCTCTTTTTGAATACATAAAGTATTCTTTATAAGTGCAATTTTAACAATACTAATAATTTTAACAAAATGAAACATAGATTCATTTTTGTTTAATGTTAAACCCACACCTAATCAGAGATCCAATGTGCAACAACTCTCTACGAATGCCCACTATTGGATCTAACTGATAGATTACATATTCAACTTCAAATGTTGATATTACATTAAGACCATTGTTTCTAAGGATGATATGATAAGTTAGTTATCAACTTCCATTAACACTTACCCTTAGATTAATCACTCGGATTAGTGACTTTGATCCCAATATTAATGATCTCCCGGGTTGTATCGATTGACCCTTCAACGTAACATGACATAAGAGATGTTAATATACAAAAGTAACATGTGTAATGAACTTTAACAAAATTCAGTCAAGAAGAAAATAAAGAGGAACGTGTGGTTTTCGTTCAACCCTTACAAATACTCTTTCTTGGTTGACAAGAGAATTGATTGATCTCCTTGATCACGAATTAAAGGGAAAATGAGGATCTATAGAAAGGGTCATTTAATTGTAAGTCCATGAAATTAAGTTTTAGAAATGAAAACTAATAGAAGTAGATAGTACAGAATTTGATCGCTAGAAAGAATGATGAAGGTTAAAAACAAAGAAGAAGAGAGAGGGAAACACAACCGTGGTGGTAGTACTATGGTGACGATGGTAGTGACAATTTAGTGGAGGAGAAAGAGAGGAGAAGGGTTCGGTCACTTAATAAAAGATGTAGAAGAAAGGAGAAGAGAAAAAGAAAGAAAATATGAGTTGTGTATGTGATAGAGCATGGTGGTTGTCGCGGTGGGGAGAGTGGCGCTAAAGGTGGCTATGGAGAAAAAGAAGAAAAGGAGTGGTGGCATAATGGTGGTTTGGTGGTGTGGTGTTGTTGATTCATTTCCAAGAAATGGTGGAGGAGAAGAGAAAATAAAGTAATATAGGGTGACTTATGGCTAAACAAAGAGAGAAAAAATAGAGAACAAGGAGGAGCTTAGGGAGGTGCATCAATGGGAGGGAGGAGAATGAAAAGATGGATGAAAAGGGGGTTCTTAAACAAGCCTAGGTTTAATGTATCTCATACATGGTGTTGATGCAAAAAAAGGCAAGTTAGGGGGACAATGGATCAAAAAGGAATAAAGAAAGTTGACTAGAAAATAAGGGAAAGAATCTCCCTTAAGTATGGCAAGCATGGGTTGGAAGGCAAGGGAGTTTTTGGCACATGAAAAATTCACAATTTTAATTAAAAAAGGTGATGATGAGGAGACTTGAACCTAGAACCTATAGGATTTAATTAAAGCTCCTAACCACTTGGCCAAATTATTCCTTGTGTTCAATTTAACAGAGAATATTTAAAACATGGAATGTGACCTTTGCTAAGGTTCGTAGAAAAATTTCACCACATAAAAAATCAGGCGTGACCATTCTTGGTTCATTAACCCAATTTCTACTAGCCTTATTTTTGGGATGTGATAGGTTCCTTAAGCGACTCCTTAGATTTTCCAACTCTACGCTTCCTTTTACTTATATCCTTTTATTTACCCTACTACAGGGTGGATTTCTTCTTCCCTCCAAATGATTGAGTGATTGTGTGAAAATTTCGTTTAGAAATTTTATCGTTTGACTAGTCAATTTGATAAAAAGGAGTAAATCACGTAAAGTTTAAAAGTACTGTTCTATTAGCTAAAGGTGTCTAATAGCTATGGAACTTTAAAGTGGAGGTCCTTATGTGGTAAATATACCATTGTTAATATGAGTGGACATTTATGGACTTAAATCAAGTGATTTTAATGAATTATATTAAAGGTTAAAAAGGTAACTTAGTAAAATAAACAAGTAAAATAATAAAACAACAAAGTTATCATCTTTTTTTAGTTTCTTCCACCAAAATTAAGAAGATGGAAACTCCATGGATGCATGTCATAAAGCTTTCTAGCTTAATAGGTGAGTGGTTTTTGTCCCGTTTTTAATGATTTTTATGTTTTTGATATCGTTGCATCTAGGTTTAGCTAGCCCAGAGACTATTTTGCAAAATCGTTAAAGATTTTGAATGTTTTCATTGATGAATACATATGTATTTTGATGTTTGATAATAGATTATGAATGTTGGATGTGAATTATACAAGTTCTGTTAAATGATTTTTGGTGAAAATGCAAATTAGGGATTATATTGTGAAATATGAAAAATTTGTGGTTAAAATGTGAAATAAATGAGAAATATGGACTGCTAGGGACCTAATTGAAATCCGGCTAGCATGGGTTGGGGTTAAATTGCATTAATTTGCGTTTTTATGAAATAAGGACTAAAATGTAAAAGATGTGAAATATTAGGGGCAATTATGTAAAAATTCCTTAAAGTGAATTTTTGCATTAAATTGAATAGAGAGATGATTAACTAAGTTAATTTTGATTATATTTAGATAAAGAAAGGTGAAATACGAACTTAGATCGAGAAAAGAACAAAGTTACAAAATAGTTGACTCGTTTCATTATTTTAGCATTCGAGGTAAGTTCGTATGTAATAAACGTTGTTATAAATATGCATTAAATATTTTGATATTTCATAAATTGTATATACAAGATTACAGTCATGTTAGACGATGATTCGGCTAATTATGTGCACTTGGTATGCGAGATTGAAAATAGTTTTGACTATAGATGTATTGGCACTTAGTGTGAGAGACCGAAATAGCTTTGGCTATATATATATATTGGCACTAAGTATGCGTAATTGAGACAGTTTAGGCTATATACATATGCATTAGCACTTAGTGTGTGACATCAGCATTGCTTCGATTATCATTTTGGCATTTATTATGTAAGAAACCCGAATATCCAATAATAATATTCCGAATGGTTCAATGGGTACATCAAAAATATGGATGAGTATGAGTTGATATGGAATAGTTCAGGTATGTATGTGTAACACCCCTTACCCGTGTTCAATTTTGGAGCAGGGTATAAGGCATTTTTGGATTTCCATCATCACACACTTACTGTTCTGTGACATAAATATGCTTCCAAATTAAAATCATTCATAAATAACCATAACGTCCCTAAAATGATCCTTCAAAGCCCAAAACATACATTGGAGGAGATTCAGGACTAAACCGGGAACTTCCAAAAAATTTTACAAACTTAGAAAATTTTGCTACAAAACAGGGGTCACATGCCTTGTGGTTTGGGACACGCCCGTATGGGTAGGCCGTGTGGTCACACACGCCCGTGTCCCTAACCCATGTAACTGTCTGTTTATGACGTCATGCACAAATTTGAGTCACACGGCCAAGCCACAGGCCCGTGTGCTAAGCCCTTGTGATAATTTTAAAAATCATGATTTTTCATAAAATAGGTGCAGACTTCACACAGCCTGAGCAAAAGCTCGTGTATGAGGCCATGTCCACCACACGGCTGAGACACACGATCATGTCTCTGCCCATGTGCTCAATTCTGAGCATTCTATTTCTCAAAATTTAGGGTGTAGGGGACACACAGCCTGAATACACACCTATAAGGGTGACCGTGAGTCACATATGGCCTAGACACACGCCCGTGTGTCTACTCGTGTGGACAAAAATAAGGCTATTTTCCAAGCCATTTGCCACCTTACATGCAACAATACTCAACAACATCACATAGCATTCATCCATGCATATATAAATATACAATTACAATCAATATCACACATCATACACTGTGATATCCTAAATTACGGCCTAATCGAAATAGTGGTTTCGAGACCACAAATTCGAGATAGAAATAATTATTTTATAATTATTTTGGGGTCTATGATATGATTGCATGATTGTGTGAAACTTTCGTGAAGAAATTCTATGCATAAAGTGCTTAATTTGAAATTTGGGACTAAATTGAATAAGTTGCAAAACTTGCATTCTAGAAGTTTCTAGTATGAAATTGCTTTGAAATATTAATTAGGGGGTCTTAAATAGCAATTTGACCAATTTCTAAGTTTATGGACAAAAATTGGACATGGATGGAATTTTTGAAACTTTAGTAAGGAAGGGCATTTTGGTCATTTGGATATTAAATGAAATAAAATGGGAAATATAACAAAAAAATGATCATCTTCTCCATAAGTTGCTGCTAAATTTTGCTCTCCACCATAGCTAGGGTTTCAACACTTTTAAGCCTTGATTGTAAGTGATTTCTATTCCTCTTTTTAATGATCTTTACATTTTTGAAATCCTCGTAGCTCGGTTTACCTATTTCTACCAATATTTTGAGCTAGGGTTTATATTTAAAAATTTACCCATGAATGATATGCATGAATTTTGATTTTTTATGGTAGAATATGAAGCTTGAGATTGTGTTAAACAACTTTTGCTAAGTGATTTTACGTAAAAACAACTAAAATGACATAATCGGTAAAAATACCTAATGTTCATAAATACATGTTAGAGTGAGAATTGGATATTGCTATAGAAGGGAAAAATGATCAGCATGTCACAAAACATAAGAAAATAGGGTGAAGTTTTAATTTACAAGATTTGGGGCAAAAGTGTAAATACGTGAAAGTTTAAGGGAAAAATTGTAATTTTTCCAAAATATGATTTTGGGTTGATTTGAATAATATGAGTCCTAATTAGGCTATATTTGAAATGATAGAGTATGGAAAATCGAAATTCGGGCTAAAATCGGTAAAATACCAAGTTGTGGACAAAATGGTAAAAATGACCATTTTCACATAGAGGTAAGTTCATGTGTAAATGTAGTAACATAATTGTCATTTTAAGTAATTTAATGTTATTTTTATGATATGATGATTAATATCATGAAATATTATGCTTTGTGGTTATTATTGAGTAATATGCAAATTATGTGTGCTACTTGTTAAATATGAATTGCTACCGAGTATCGGTTTCGACATTCCGTGGAAGAGGGCAAAGATGTGTAATCGAGGAAAAAGTCCATTTGAACCTTGGGAATAGATTAGGATACAAGTGACATGTCACTAGGATATTTGAGTTCCGAACTCGTTGAGTTGAGTCCGAGTTCGTGAGATGTAACTAGGCATCCGAGCTCATTGAGTTGAGTCCGAGTTCACTTATGGATGCGAATGCCCGAGCTCGTTGAGTTGAGTCTGAGTTCGCTTATGGGTGGGTTACATGGTAGCTTGTCTACATATGTGGCACTTACGTGCAAACTTTCCATGTATCCGAGTTATATTCCGATGTGTTCAACGGGTAAAATTCTAGTGAAATGGAAGAATACTCAAGATGCAAGTGACGTATTGGTAAGTGTTGTGGAATGGGCACTTAGTACAGGTATGTACTTAACCCTCGGGTTGAGACTTGATACGACAACAATAATGTAGTAAGACGATTAATGATGAATAGAAATGTGATATATGTTTTGGTGATATTATGCTAATGTTGGTTGGTATAATTGCTTTGTTAAGTTATTTGTTATTTGCATGTGAACTTACTAAGCATTTAAGCTTACTCCCTCCCTTCCATTCCTTGTAGTTTTGACAAGCCGGCTTGGAGATCAAGACGGTCGGAGGCACGCTCACACTATCAACAGACCATCTCGGTATAGTGGCTTGCATATTTTGGGAATATGGCATGTATAGCATTATAATCCTTTTGTGTATATAATATTATGATATAGCTCATGTATGGCATGGAAATGTTTGAGAATGATTAGCTATTGGAGTGGCTAATCGAGATTATATTTGATAACACGTATGCTTTATGTGTTAACTAATCTATGGAAATCCATAAAATGGTGAAATTGGCTATAAAACAGAATCACACAGCACCAGTGACTTGAGTTTGAAAAATCACTAAAAATAGTAGAAATAGAATTAGATAATGAATAAAATATGGAATTTAATATTAATGAATATATTTTCATTTGGAAGAAACAAAATAGGTAAAAGAGTTTTATTTTATGAAATATTTACGTTTTGGTGAAATAGTGTCAGAGCAATTTCTGAATCCCCTGTTCTAAATTTAAAAATTTACCATAAATTGTAAAAAAATAATTAGGAGTTTTAACTTACATTTATGAAATCCTTATTGATCCTAGTTTTATTAGAAGCAAACGACATAGTCATTGAAACTCTATACACAAAGATATCTGATTCGTAATACACAGAGGTCAGAGTAGCCGAACCCTGAAACAGGGGATACTTTAACTAATAAACTGTACTAATTGGCCCAACCAAAAATTCTAAAAAAAATTTTTAAGTAGATATATGAGTCTATTTTTACGGAAAATTTACGGAATTGGATTTCGAGTTTCGTAACTCAAGATATAGATTTTTTAGCAACTATGATGCAGTTAGCCAGCTTGTCTGGAAATTCTAAAATAAATTGTTTGAGCTGTTTAATTAATGAATTAAGTCCGTTAACACCTTGTGCTCGACTCCGGCGATAGTCTCGGGTATAGGGGTGTTACATACACATTCATGATTCATATATCATTCTCTCATCATAGATAACCATCAAGCACATGTAAAAACACATATATCACCACTATCATTCACCAAGTAAACATATCACACATCACATAAGGCATTGGAATTGCACAAGGATAATAATAGAGATAGACTTACAACCCAATTTAACCATTATGGGTCATATCAAAATGAATCATCAAACATTTTAGCCAACACATTTGGCTAATCAATTATGACACATAACAAAAAGACAAAGTCCCTATACATGACATAACTCAAAATACTAAAATCCATTTATATCCAAAATGATTGATTGATAGTGTGGGACGAACTCTGACGACCTTGATCCCGAGCTAGCTTGGTGACACTATAAGAAATGGAAAGGAAGGGGAGTAAGCTTCAAAGCTTAGTAAGTACATAGGCGAATAATAAACATCCCAAGCATACATATGACATAATATAATTAACATGAATAATATTGTCATTTCATAGTCACTATTTACTAAATCACATTTCTTACCACAACCTCATTTCTTTCAATCTCATTACTCATGAGTTTCGTGTACATACTTGTACCATCTCGTATCGCATTCATATCCATACTCATCTTTGGCATTTCCCGTTGAACACTTAGAATACTAATGGATACACAGAAAGCTTGCACATAAGTGCTACATGTGTAGCCGAAGTTACCTCATATCTCATATCACATATAAGCTCGTTCTCGAGCAAATCACGGGCCTGCTCACACAAACTATAAGTCAGGACCAAACTACCCAGTGCTGCTCACAAAAGCTGTCAGGTATCCGCAACACATGCCGACCTGCCCAGGCACTGGTAAACATACAAGACCAGCACCCGGATCACATAAATCACACATAACACATAGGTTCCTAGTGGCATGTCACTCGTATCCTATTTTATTCCTAAGGTTCAACCAGGATCTTCTCACACTTGTCGGAGCTTTATCGATTTCATTCAAAGGTAAATAACATAATTCATAATAGAATCACATAAT
The DNA here is from genome assembly GCF_007990345.1 of Gossypium hirsutum. NCBI lineage: Eukaryota > Viridiplantae > Streptophyta > Magnoliopsida > Malvales > Malvaceae > Gossypium > Gossypium hirsutum. The sequence continues at coordinate 64,156,086 of NC_053425.1, read as the reverse complement.
TCATGCAATATTGTAAGCATTTATAATATGAATTTAACGATGCATTATTTACAAACATACTTACCTCGGTACAAAATAGTAGAAATTTAACCTAATCGTCAAACACTTTGCTTTTCCCTCGATCAAGGTCCGACCCTCATTTTTCTTGATCTATAATAACACATTTAACTCATTTAATAATCACATTATTCAATTTAGCCCAAAAATTATACTATGGCAAAATTATGATTTTGCCCCTAATTTTCCACATATTTACACTTTAGTCCCTAAGCTCGTAAAATGAAATGTATCCATTTTATTTATTACCCAAGCCTAGCCAAACCTCATAAATGCTTATAACAGCCCACATTTTTCATTATTTCATATTTCTACTACCATTTTATCAACTTTTAAAAATAGGTCCTTCTTATGCAATTTCACCAAAAAATAACTTAGTAAAAGTTGTTTAATAGACATCAAACATACATTTTCTTCCATAACACATAAAAATACAAGCCTGTCACACATGGGTAAATTTTCAAACTTGAACCCTAGTTTAAAACAAGGCTAGAAATAAGTAGATCGGTTAAAACCGACTTCAAAAACATAAAGAGCATTAAAAATGGGGTAGGATGTGCTTACAATCAAGCTTGAAAGTTGAAGAAACCCTAGCTATGGAGAGCTTGTGATTTTCGACTATGGTTGGAGAAGATGCACACAATTTTGGCTTGATTTTCCCTTTTTATTCTTTTAATTACCAAATGACCAAAATGTCCTTAAGGACTTTCTTTGATATTTTACCTAGCCATGTCCATTTTTGTCCAACTTGAAATATAATGGCCTAATTACTAAATAAGGACCTCTAATTAACATCTCATTGTAATTTCATATCCAAAGCTTCTAGATCACATATTTTACAACTTTTACAATTTAGTCATAAATATCCAATTAAGCACTTATCAATAAAATTTCTTAGCAAAACTTTCACACAATCATGCAATTACATTATAGGTCATAAAATATCAACAAAATAAACATTTCTACGTCATATTTGTGGTCCCAAAACCACTGTTTTGACTAGGACCAAATTCAGGCTGTTACAACTCTCCCCCTTAGGGATGTTCATCCTCAAAAATCTTACCAGAGAATAGGTTTGTGTACTGTTTCCTCATAGCTTCCTTTGCTTCCCACGTAGCTTCTTCGACACCATGTCGATGCCACAAAACCTTTACTAAAACTATGTTCTTATTTCTCAATTGTTTCACTTCTCGGGCTAAGATCTTAATCGGTTCCTCATCAAAGGACATATCCGATCGAATCTCAATCTCAATACTAGAAATCACATGCGAAGGGTCTGATCTATATCGTCGCAACTTTGACACATGAAATGTAACATCCTGAATTAGGGCCTAGTCGGAACAATGGTTTCGAGACCACAAATTTGACGTAAGAAAATTTATTTTTATTATATTTTTATGGTCTAAGATTTTGTGAAATGATTTTTTGAAAATTTCGTTTGAAAATTTCGACGTTTGGGCACTCAATTTGGTCAAAAGGACTAAATTGTAAAAAGTGTACAAGTTGAGTTCTACATGTTAGAGATGTCTAATTGTTATGAAATTTTAAATGGGAGGTACTTAAATGGTAATTAGACCATTTTATAACTTGTTGGACAAAAATGGCCTTGGTTGGGTAAAATTCGAAAGAATAGTAAAAAGGGCATTTTGGTCATTTAAGGGTAAATGAATTAAAAGACAAATTTTAAAACCCAAATGTGTCCCTTTCTTCTTGCTTCAGCCGAATGTACCAAGAGAAGCCATGGTTAGGATTTGGCCAAGCTTCCATGCTCAATAGTAAGTGATTCCGAGTTCCGTTTTTAACGTTTTATGCATTTTTGAAGTCCCGATAACATGTTCTAGCTATTTCTACCATTTATTTGAGATATGGTTTGTGTTTAAAAATTTACCCATGAATGATATGCATGTATTTTGATGTTTAATGGTAGAATATGAAGGCTCGGTGTGTAATAAATGACTTTTACTAAGCGGTTTTTGATGAAAATGTCTGAAAGGACCGTTTTGTAAAAATTGTAAAATTAGTCATAAAAGAGTGATTTAGTGGAAGTTAGGGGCTGCCATAGTTCTGAAAATGATTTGGCTAGGCTTGAAATGCAAGGAAATTGAATAGAAATCATTTTACGAGCATTAGGGAAAAAGTGAAAATATGTGAAAGTTTAGGGGTCAAAATACAAATTTGCAAAAATATGATTTTTGGACTCATATGAAATAATGTGACTAATTGGTAAGCCAAAGTGATATTATAGATCAAGGAAAACAAGATTCGGGCTTAGAACGAGGTTGAACAAGGTTAAGCACAAACTCGAAATAAATAGTCGTACTCGAAACCGAGGTAAGTTCATATGTCAATGATAATGCAAAGATATGTTTGTTCATACTTGAACTTAAATTTATGTGTTAGCATTGTGTGATGGATATTTATTTTGTTTATATAAAGATTATATATTGTAACAAATGCCTAAATATAATTATATGCAATACCATGTTTATTTCATGGAATAATGTTTAAATAAACATGGAAATGTGTTGAATTGTATGTACATTGCATGATCAGCTAAGCATAATGAGATACTTGATGTAAAGAGAAAAATCTCGGTTGAATAAAAAGGGAAATCCGATGGATAAACCATGGTTTACCTGACTTGAGATCCTGCATGTGTTGCAAAAAAGGATTTAGCCTGGACGGGTAATTTGTTGATCTCAAATATAGAAAGGATCTAGCCCGGACGGGTGTTCCTTGAGTGTTCGAGCCTCCCAAAGAATATGTGTGCATTAAGGATTTAGCCCGGACAGGTAATCTGATTAGGGTCTGAATTTAGCCTGGACTGGTAATTCAGATCCGAGCTAATTGAGAGTGCTTGTCGTTACAAGGGATTTAGCCTGGACTGGTAACCCCGACATCACTCCATGAGTTTATATTACGGGGGATTTAGCCTAGACTGGTAATCCCGCCGTAAGATGTGAGGTTTGTAGGAGTGTGTACTTGAGATGATCACTTGTATGACTTTACGGTAAATGGATTATCCATCGAGATTTTCGAGAAATTCAACGGGTATTATAATGAATAACGTGATGAAAGTCCCAAGATGGGCGTGGTGATAAAGGTAAAGTTAATCGATATGTTATGGATATGTACAGGTACGTACATCATACTCATAAGTGATGCCTTATTGAAATGAGATAAATGAAGAGTAAGCGAATTCATGCATATGTATGTGTATACTTGATGAACAAGTGAAAATATTTGAAAGACGAATCATCCTTAGGCTTATGATTATAAATTGTGTTGCAATATCTTGTTAACTTACATTGTGTAATTGAATATGGGATTTATGAAATAATGAGTCCATGATCAATGTGACAATGAAATTATGATAGCTATTGTGATTTTGCACCGAAACAGTGTTGAACAGCAGCAGTAGCCCAACTTTGAAAAATCACCATAAGTGGTGGAAGCCGAATTAGAGGCTGAATAATATATGAAATTAAAGATTAATGAGTCTAGTTTTACATAAAGGAAACAATGTAAGTAAAAGAATTATGTATTATGATATATTCAAATTCTTGTGAGACAGAGTTGGAGTGATTCCAGACTCCCTTATCTTAATTTTGGAAAATCACTAGAAATTTTTAAAAAATAATTATGAGTTAAAATTCATATGAATGAAATATTTAATTAGTCTATTTTCAAGAGAAAGAGACAGTAACATTATTTGAGCCTCGTACTACAAGATATTTTATTTTTAGTAGATAGAGGTCGAAGCTATTGGACAGCAAAACAGGGGAGAGTTTAAAGAATAAACTGTACTTGTTGGATAGACAAAAAATTCTGGAAATTTTATGGTAAGAAGACATATGAGTCTAGTTTCAGGAAAAATTAACGGATCTTAATTTAGAGTCTTGTAGCTCAAGATATAAATAATTTATCAACTATGACTCGAGTAGACAGCTTGACCAGAATATGAATAAAAGTGTAATTATAGTTGTTTTACCTAAGGAAACATGTTGTTATAATGCTTATTATTTTCATATGGACTTACTAAGCTTAAAGCTTACTCCCCCTTCCATTTCTTCTACTATCCTCAGGTCGGCTCGAGGTTGGAGATCGTCGGAGGCAACCTCACACTATCAAGCTACCATCTTTGGAGCATTGTTGAAACTTAATTTCTTCAAGTGAGTGGCATGTATAGGGACTTAATTATTAATATGTGTTTTTATGTTTTTTCCAAGATGTTGGCTTATATTAATTCATTGTATATAGCCATGAGATGTGGCTTATAATGATTTTGGCTTGTAAGCCTATTTGTCCATGGTATGTGTTAATGTCTTGTGATGTGGTCATGTGATTATACTTGTTCAGTATGTATGAGAAGTATATGGCACATGTACATGATGAATGCCCCAGGACCATTCAAGATGGTCATGGCCATGGAGTGAATGCATGGCATGGTAGTAAGATGATAATGATTGAATGTGACAGCCCAAAATTGACCCTAGTCGGGAAGTGGTTTCGGGACCGCTAAACCGAGTCACCGAAAGGTTTGAATGTGATGTTTATTGTCTAGAATATGTAATCATGAATGTGTGAAAATTTCAAGCTTCGATTTAGTCGATTGCATGTGAATTTAGTCAATAGGACTTATATGAGAAAATTTTAAAATGTGATAGGTCAATGCATGAGGACCTATTAGTGCATGTGGAAGAAAAAGGGGACTTGCATGTCAAATTCCCCCTCCCTAATATGTAGTGGCCGGCCATGCTATGGGTGGAAACATGTCACCAACATGTTGTGTTAGTGATGTATGGTAAGGAAAATAAAATATTAAGCATGATAATTAAAATAAATTAAAGAAAGGAATTAAACAATGAAAAGGAAGGGTGATGAAAAAAAAATGGTCTCATCCATACCCCCCCCTTGTTGCCGTGAGTTGAGGAAAGAAAACAAAAAAAATGTGTGTTCATTCTTGAACACCTTTGGCCGAATAGAGGAAAGAAAGGAAGGGGAAGAGCTTGAGAAAATCGGCTATGGTGGTTTGCTAGACTAAGGTATGTTTGATGTTGTTCTTGAGATGCATGCATGTTTTAGTAGTTGACTTGAGTTCTAAAAACCCATGGTTCAATTTTGTGGATTGATGATGATTTTGTGTTTTGCCATTGATGAGTGCTTGAGCTTTTGATAGTTGTTGATGAAAAGTGAAAGATATGTTAAAGATTAATATGTTTTGTGTTGAAGTTTTTGGTGATTTTGAGTAGTTGGGGCTAAATTACAAAAACAAATTTTTGAAGGACTCAAAGGTGAAATAAATGAGATGTATGGACTTATATGGGCACTAGGAAGATTCGGCCCTTAAGGAGTGTGACCAAACTTTGTGTATTTTGTGTTTTGTGGAATAAAGACTAAATTGTGAAAGTGCGAAATATTAGGGGTAAAAATGTAATTTACCCATTTATGCGTTATTAGACCAAATTGAATGAAAATATGTTAAATTAAGGCTTGGCAAGCTAGCTATTAAGGTGAAATGCTAATGTTAGTATTTGATTCGGTAATAATCTGTTTGGGGACAGCAGCAGTAAGGTGATTTTGGAAAATCGCCATAATTTGTAGGAGTTGAATTAGAAGCTGAGTGAATTATGCCATTAAATCTTGAAGAGTCTATTTTCTTACAAAAGAAACTATGAAAACAAAAGAGTTACCGATCTTGAGATATTTGAAGTATTGTGGGGCTGAGTCAAAATGACTACTAGATTCCCTGTTCTGTTTTTAGAAAATCATTATAAATTGTACAAAAATGATTATAAGATAAAATTTATATGCTTAGACTCCTTAATGAGTCTAGTTTCAAATGAGATCAAATACAACACATTTTGAATTCTGTAAAATGAGAAATTTGATTCGTAGTGAAGAGTGGTCAGAATAGTCAAACAGTGAAACAGGGGAAACTTTAAGAAAAATCTGGTATTGATTGGCCAAGCCAAAAATTCTGAAAATTTTATGGATGGAAGATATACGAGTCTATATTCAGGGAAAATTAACGGCTAGTGATTTGGAGTTTTGTAGCTCCAGTTATAAACAATTTAGCGACTACTGCTCAGGAAAACAGCTCGTAGTGAATATGTGATTTTGTTGTAAACATTAGTGAAAATTTGCCAATGAGTTATTTATTGACTATTATAAAGCTTACTATAATCTATGTGTGTGAAAGTCAAATCAATATATATATTATTCTGAAAGTAATACTTGAATAGTCGATTAATGACTATTTTAAATTATTGATTTGGCTCAAGGAGTTAAAGGAGGTGAATCGAGCAAAGGCAAAGAAAAGGTTATCGAGTAGCCAAGTTGGAACCGTCTTACCCAACACGAGGTAAGTCATTAAGCATGTAGTTGGTATTATTTCAAATGGTCATAATGTTTATGTATTGATGCTGAATGGAATGAATAAATATACATATATATATATGTGCATGTACGTATGTGATGATGAAATTGTTGAATGAAAGAAAAGAGGTAAGATGTACTGAGTTGTTGATCTCGGCACTAAACGTGCGGGATAACCATTTATGACCATGAGATTGGCGCTAAGTGCGCGGGATTAAATTGTACAGCACTAAGTGTGCGATTTGACTATGTTGCACTAAGTGTGCGAAATGAATATGATGCACTAAGTGTGCGAATTGACCATGCGGCACTAAGTGTGCGAGTTTGACTATGTAGCACTAAGTGTGCGATTTGATTACGTAGCACTAAGTGTGCGAGTTGATTATATAGCACTGAGTGTGCGGGCTCAATATACATTCGTGAATCATTATGGACACTATGTGTGCGACACTATTGAGTCGATCGCGGACAGCGGATCGGGTAAGTGTCTTGAGTACATGGCTAATAGGTGCTATGCTTATACTTGGTGTTGAGCTCGGTAAGTTTGAACCTATGTGACAAATATACTTGAAGTCACGTACATAAAATTTATTGTAGGATGGGTGAAAGGCCGTTTAGTCGTTTGATTGTAACGAAAATAAATTGATTTATGAAATTGCCTCAATGTCCTATTGATGAGTATATGGAATGTGAATGCATGAATTGATATGAAACTGAATCGATAGGTTGGAGGAACTATGGTATGGTTCGGTATGGATGGAGTAAATTGTCTTGTTCCATTTTGTTTCCTCTTGTGATAATGTTATTGATGGATGGTAGTGCATTGCTTATGACTTACTGAGTTATAAACTCACTCGGTGTTTCCTTGTCACCCATTATAGGTTGCTTGGACTCATCTATTTTTGCGGGGTCAGGCCGTCATCGAAGTCATCACACCGGATAGCAAGTTTTGGTACTTTCTTCTTAGTTGGCTTAGAAGAACATTTTGGCATGTATAAGCTATTACGTTGTGTTTGAACTTTGGCATGTAAACTTTAAGCCATGCGAAAATGGCACGAATGTTTGATTGAGTTGGATCAAGGGTAGGCATGAAATGAACCTAGTTACTTTCGTAACAGATGCTGGCAGCAGCAGTGTCATGAGATTGAAAAATCACTAAAAATAGTAGGAGTGGAATTAATTGATGAATAAATTATGTAATCGAAGCTCGATGAGTCTGCTTTCATGAGGAAGTAACGAAAAGATCATATGGGCAGTATATTAAGAGATAATCAGATTTTTGTGGGACAGGGCCAGAACGGTTTCTGGATTCCCTGCTCCGACTTTGGAATTTCATTAAAAATTAACCAGAGATAATTAGGGGTCGTACCATATATGTACAGATTCCTCTCTGAGTCTAGTTTTCATAGAAACAAACGGCATCAGTATTGGAGCCCCGTGCAGGGAGATATCCAAGTCGTAATGGGCAAAGGTCAGTGTAGTCGATCCCTGTAACTTGGGAGACTTTGACTAATAAACTGTACTAATTGGCCCGACCAAAAATTCTAGAAAAAAATAAATAGATGGGCACATGAGTCTAGTTTCTGGGAAAAATTACGGAACTGATTTTCGAGTTACGAAACTCAAGATATGATTTTTAAAACGACTAGTACACAGATTGGGCAGTGTCTGGAAAATAAATTTTATAAGGGGTTAAAGTCAGTTAACACCTCGTGTTCGACTCCGGTGTCGGTTTCGGGTTCGGGGTGTTACATTGAACATGGACAATTGTTGAATGTGTAGAGCTTAAGTGTTGGGTAATAAACACATGTATGCCAACATGCAAATTATTTAATTAAATTTCACCAAAGGTTGATTAAACATTAAATAAAGTATGGGAAAACAATAAGGTCAACATAAGGCTTTGAAAATAGCCTAAGTGTTAGCTACACGGGCAGAGACACGGTCATGTCTCTCAACCGTGTGGAGGACACGGCCTAGTACACGGGCGTGTGGCCTAGCCATTTGGTATAAATTATTTTGCTGACATCATGTCCCAAGCCACACGGGCATGTGTGACCACACAGCCCCACCCACATGGGCGTGTGACTCTCCAAATCAGGAAAATTTATTAAGTTTCCAAAAGTTTATCGAATGTTTTCAGTTTTGTCTCGAACCTCCCCGATGTATGTTTAGGCCTCGAAGCCCTGTATAAGGGACGATATGCATGTTTTTGAAAAGTTTTACGTTTGGGCGAAATTTGGTGACCTAGTTTTGTATGTTTGTGAATGTTTAAGTCCGATAACGCCTCAAACCCTTCCCGGCGTTGGATACGGGTGAGGGGTGTTACATGAAACACATTGTAGATTCTTTCCAACTCAATAGGTAAAGCTAAACGATAGGCCACGGGGCCTATTCTTTCTATAACCTCATATGGACCAATAAAATGTGGACTTAACTTTCCTTTACGACCAAATCTCAGAAATTTCTTCCACGGAGGTACTTTCAAAAACACTTTGTCACCAATCTGAAACTCAATATCTTTTCTCTTCAAATCTGTATATGACTTTTGTCGATCCGAAGTAGCCTTTAAATAGTCACGAATTACCTTTACCTTTTCCTCGGTCTCTAACTAAATCGACCCCATGAATTTGCTTCTCACTATGCTTAGTCCAATACAACGGAGTTTGACACTTTTGACCATACAATGCTTCATAAGGTGCCATCTTAATACTCGACTGAAAGCTGTTGTTATAAGCAAACTCAACCAATGGTAGATATTTCTCTCAACTACCTTGAAATTCTAGGACACAACGTCGGAGCATATCCTCAAGAATCTGAATTATTCTTTCAGACTGACCATCAGTCTGTGGATGGAAAGCGGTACTAAAATTCAACTTTATACCTAAAGGTTCTTGCAACTTTTTCGAAAATCTTGAAGTGAACCTAGGATCTCTATCCGAAATAATAGAAATAGGCACCCCGTGCAATTTCACAATTTCAAAAATGTACAACTCAGCTAGCTTATCAAGAGAGAAATCAGTACATACCGGGATAAAATGAGCTAACTTTATCAATCTATCAACAACAAACCATACAACATCTTTCTTTTCAGAGTCAAAGGAAAACCCGTCATAAAATCTATAGTAATTTGGTCCCATTTCCACTCGGGCACCATCACTAGTTGAAACAAAACCGAACGTACTTGGTGCTCGGCTTTCACTTGTTGACATATCAAACATCTGGTTACAAACTCTGAAATATCATTTTTCATACCTGCCCACCAATATAATTTCTTCAAGTCATTATACATTTTCGTACTGCTTGGGTGAACTGACAAACAACTGTTATGTGCCTCATGCAAAATTTTTTGAATGAGTTCCTCATTTCTTAGTACACATATTCTATTTTGGAACATCAAACAATCATCAGAACCAACCCGAAAGTCAAAATCATTACCGAACTCACACTGAGCTCTCTTAGCTTGTAATTCACTGTCATTTCTCTGAGCTTCACAAATCTGCTAAAGAAATAGCTGTCTCGCTCTCAACTCAACCAAAAATTGAACCATCATCAGATAGAGTCAGTCTCGTATTCAAAACTCTCAAAGCAAACAAAGACTTTCTGCTCAAAGCATCAGCGACTACATTCGCCTTTCCCGAATGGTAGTCGATCACTAGTTCATAATCTTTTAGTAGCTCAAGCCATTTCTGTTGCCGCAAGTTCAAGTCTTTTTGAGTCATCAAATACTTTAAACTCTTATGATCCGAATAGACATGACATTTCTCACCATACAGGTAATGTCTCCAAATCTTCAAAGCAAACACTATGGCAGCTAGTTCCAAATCATGCGATGGATAATTCCTCTCATGTGGTTTCAATTGTCTCGAGGCATAAGCTATCACTTTTCCCTCTTGCATCAATACACAACCATGACCATTAAGTGACGCATCACTATAAATCATAAACTCTTTTCCTGATTCTGGTTGAACTAAGACTGGCGCCTTGCTCAATAATGTTTTCAACTTCTAAAAACTTTATTGACATTTATCCGACCATTCAAACTTAACATCATTCCTCAACAATCGAGTCATAGGAGTAGCAATCATCGAAAATCCTTTAACAAAGCGTCGGTAGTAACCGGCTAAGCCCAAAAAGCTTCTAATCTCGGATACATTCCTTGGTGGTTTCCAGTTAACAATTGCCAATATCTTACTTGGATCAACTCGGATACCACTACCGGAAACTATATGTCCCAAAAATCTAACCTCTTGGAGCCAAAACTTACTCTTACTGAACTTAGCAAATAACTTATTTTCTCTCAACGTCTACAATATTGTTCTTAAGTGCTCGGCATGTTCGGTTTCATCTTAAGAATAAATCAAAATATCATCGATAAGCACAACCACAAACTTATCTAAATATGGTCATAATATTTGATTCATTAAGTCCATAAAAACAGTTGGTGCATTCGTCAATCCAAAAGGCATTACAAGAAATTCATAATGACCATACCTCGTTCTAAAAGCAGTTTTTGGCACATCTGACTCTTTAACGCTTATTTGATAGTATCCTGATCTCAAATCAATCTTCGAGAATACCATTTCCCCTTTCAATTGATCAAACAAATCATCAATTCTTGGCAGAGGATACCTGTTCTTAATAGTCACCTTATTAAGTTGTAGTAATCGATACAAAGCCTCATAGTTTCGTCTTTCTTCTTTACGAATAACACTGGTGCACCCCAAGGCGAAGAACTAGGTCTCATGAAACCCTTATTTGTCAATTCTTGTAATTAAGATCTTAATTCCTTCAAATAAGTCAGAGCCATTTGATACAGAGCAATTGATATCGAAGTAGTCCCAAGTAACAAATCAATGGCAAACTCAATTTCTCTAATTGGAGGCAAACCAGGCAATTCTTCAAGAAAAACATCAGCATACTCACAAACTACCGGCACTTCAATTTTCATTTCTAATACATTCATATTCAGTACATAAGCTAAATAAGCTTCATAACCCTTTCTCACATATTTTTGAACCAACATTGAAGAAACCACAACAAATAACTCACTCGACTCATCTGAATCAATTCAAAGAGTTTTACTATTTTCACATTTCAACTCAATAGTCTTCCGTCTATAGTTCACTACCACATCATGCATATTCAAATAGTCCATACCCAAAATAATATCAAATTCTTCAAATGGAAACAACATTAAATTAGCCGAAAAATAGTAGCCTTGAATTATCAAAGGACAATTTCTACAAACCTTATCAACTAGCACACACTTGCCTAAAAGGTTTGACACTTTAATCATAAATTCAATAGCCTCAACAGGCAAACTTTTACTAGTTATCAAGTTTATACAAATGTAAGAATGTGCCGACCCAGGTTCAATCAATGCAATAACATTAGTATCATAAAGAGAAAAAGTACCAGTAATTACATCGGGAGATGACGTGTCCTCACGGGTACGAATAGCATAAGTCCTAGCAGGAGCTCGGACCTCTGATCTTGCAGCTAAGTCCTTAGCTGCACTCTTACTACTAGTTCCATGTCTGAGATTCCTCGATGGCCTCCCTCCAGTAGTATTACTTTGTCTTACATTATGAAATCTTTCCTTCTCAGCCATTTCTGGGCAATCTTTGATAAAATAATCTTGAGATCCACACGTAAAGAAAGCCCTATCATGCATCTCGTACTCACCAAGATGTCTCCTACAACAATGTTGGCACTCAGGTTTGTTGGATCTAACAGTTCCCACACTTGCTACCGAAATGGTCTGATCTTTGGAACCCAAATATTGTTTACCACGATCTCTATGTGAATATCTAGCCGAAACATTCGATCGAATATGCAAATCCCTCTATTTCTTAGGCTGAGACTGAAATGACCTACTCATCAATCTTTTCTAGCATCCCTCGTCTCAATATCAGCCTTTTTTTTCTCTTTGCTTAGTTCTTCAGCTTGACAAGCCCGATCCATTAGCACAACAAACTCTTTTATCTCAAGAATCCCAATAAGTAACTTGATGTCTTCATTCAATATGTCTTCAAACCTCTTACACATAATAGCTTCGAAGGAGATACACTCACAAGCATACTTACTAAGTCTGATGAATTCCCGTTCATACTCTATCATAGTCATCAAACCCTACTTCAATTCTAGGAACTCCTTTCTTTTCTAAGCTATAAACCTCTGATTGATGTACTTCTTCTTAAACTCATCTTGGAAAAATTCCCATGAAACCCTCTCTCTGGGTACCACAGATATTAACGTGTTCTACCACTGATAGGAAGAGTCTCTGAAGAGTTACATAGCACATTTCAAACATTCATCGGGTGTACAGGACATCACATCAAATACTCTGATAGAATTTTCCAACCAGAATTTTACCCTTTCGGGTTCATCATCAACAGTAGCTCTAAATTCTTCAGCCCCATACTTTTGGATCTTATCAATCGGTGGCTTACTCAATCTGAACATGTATACCTCGAGGAGTTATGGGAATGGCTGAGGGATAAGTGGGGGTAGAGGAGGTTGATCACCCGGGTTTGCTCGAACAAACTTGATGTACCAGTCATTCATCATCTTTAGGAAGGCTTCATAGCCTCCCCTCCTGGACTGACCGTCTTGGGTCTACTATAGGAAGGCATTGCCCCTTGAGCGAGAGCCAGTGTGTTACTCTCTACATCATCCACTACTGCTCGTTTGGGATCCATTTACTATATAAAGCATAATTTGAATTATCAGGAGTCGTCACACTATCAAAAATTATTTATGGCATGTACAGTTAGACTCGTACACATGTCGTGTTAGTCCAAGAATTGACTAAACCATAGCTCTGATACCACTAAAATGTAACACCCCTTACCCGTGTTCAATTCCGGAACAGGGTATAAGGCATTTTTGGATTTACATCATCACACACTTACTATTCCGAGACATAAATATGCGTCCAAATTAAAATCATTCATAAATAACCATAATGTCCCTAAAATGACCCTTCGAAGCCCAAAACACACCTTGAAGGAGATTCAGGACTAAACTGAGAACTTCGAAAAAATTTTACAAACTTAGAAAATTTTGCTACAAAACAGGGGTCGCATGCCCGTGTGGGTAGGCCGTGTGGTCACACACGCCCGTGTCCCTAACCTATGTAACTCTCTGTTTATGACGTCATACACAAATTTGGGTCACACGACCAAGCCAAACTCTTGTGTGCTAAGCTTGTGTGATAATTTTAAAAATCAAGATTTTTCATAAAATAGGTGTAGACTTCACACGACCTAAACACACGTCCGTGTATGAGGTCATGTCGTCCACACAACTAAGACACATGCCCGTGTGCTCAATTCTGAGCATTTTTTTTATCAAATTTTAGGGTGCAGGGGACACATGGCCTAAATACACGCCTATAGGGCTGACCGTGAGTCACACACGACCTAGACACATGCCCGTGTGTCTACTCGTGTGGACAAAAATAAAGCTATTTTCCAAGCCATTTGCCACCATACATGAACCAATACTCCACTACATCATATAGCAGTCATCCATGCATATATAAACATGTAATTACAATCAATATCACACATCATACACATTCATGATTCATATATCATTCTCTTGTCATACATAACCATCAAGCACACGTAAAAACACATATATCACCACTGTCATTCACCAAGTAAACATATTACACATCACATAAGGCATTGAAATTGCACAAGGATAATTATAAAGATAGACTTACAACCCAATTTAACCATTATGGGCCATATCTCATGGCCATATACAAAATGAATCATCAAATATTTTAGCCAACACATTTGGCCAACTCAAAATTCTAAAATCCATTTGTACCCAAAATGATTGATTAATAGTATGGAATGAACTCTGACGACCTTGATCCCAAGCTAGCTTGGCGACATTATAAGAAATGGAAAGGAAGGGGAGTAAGGCTTCAAATTTTAGTAAGTACATATGCGAATAATAAACATCCCAAGCATACATATGACATAATATAATTAACATGAATAATATTGTCATTTCATAGTCACTACTTACTAAATCACATTTCTTACCATAACCTCATTTATTTCGATATCATTATTCATGAGTTTCGTGTACATACCTATACCATCTCATATCGCATTCAGATCCATACTTATCTTTGGCTTTTTTCGTTGAACACTTGGATTACTAACGGATGCATGGAAAGCTAGCACATAAGTGCCATGTATGTAACCGAAGCTACCTCATATCTCATATCACATATAAGCTCGTTCTCGAGCAAATTACGAGCCTATCCACACAAGTTGCCAGTCAGTGTAACATCCCAAATTAGGGCCTAAATAGAATAATGGATTCAAAACCAAAAATTTGAGGTAGAAACATTCATATCGATGAAGTTTTAAGGTCTATTGTGTGATTAAATCACTGTGTGAAAATATCGATGAGGAATTTTATCGATAGGGTGTCCAATTGTGTTATTAGGACTAAATTCCAATAAGTGAAAAATATGGGTTCTAATTGATTATTGGGCTTAAATGTGATGAGATTTAAAATTTGAGGTCCTTATTTAGTAATTAGACCATTATATGCCATTATGGACAAAAATAGACATAGGAGGGATAAAACATCAAAGTTTTAATGGAGGCACATTTTGGTCCATTGGTTATTAAAAGAATAAAAAGGGAAAAGTAGTCTAAATTTGTGTCCATCTTCATCCTCCTTGGTCGAATTTCATAAGAAGTCATAGCTAGGGTTTCTTTCATCTTTCAAGCTCAAAGTAAGTGCATTCTAGCCTCGTTTTTAATGTTCTTTATATTTTTGAAATCATTATAGCACGATTTAGCTATTTATACCCTTCATTTAAGCTAGGGTTCTTGTCCAAAAATATACCCATGAATGACATGCATGTGTTTTGATGTCTACTAGAAGCATATGGGGGTTTGATGTGTGATAAAAAACTTTTACTAGGTGGTTTCTGGTGAAATTGATAAAAAGGACCTAATAGTAAAAGTGGTAGTAACTATGTGTAAATGTGGATTGGTATAAGAGGGAAAAAGATTCGGCTAGGCTTGGATAATGAAAAAAATGAGTACTTTTCATTTTACGAGCCTAGGAGCAATTTTGTAATTTTGTAAAATTTTAGGGGCAAAATTATAATTTTCATATTGTGATTTTTGGACTGAAATGAATAATGTATGTATTAAATAAGCTAAATGTGCTATTATAGATCAATAGGGAAGAGGGATAGACCTTGACCGAGGAAAAGGCAAGGTTCTGGACTAAATCGCAAATTTTCCATATTTTGCACTGAGGTAAGTTGTGTGTAAGTAATTCAAAAATTCTATTATTATGTTTTCAATATTTGACATTTTATGACACGTGTATGTATGCTTTAATAAAATTGACTTGTGATGATCCAATGGAAGTCTAGTGATAGCCTCGTGTCTCAGAAGCCCAAGTGACCCGGAGGAATACTTAGGACTTGGATGTCATGACACCGTAATATATGTGCCTTTGTAAGACCATGTCTGGGACATGGCATCGGCGATTATATATGTACTTGTGTAACCATCTCTGGGACATGGAATTGGCAACGATACATGTGCCTGTGTAAGACCATGTCTGGGACATGGCATCGACGATGATATGTGTGCCAATGTAAGACCATGTCTGGGACATGGCATCGGTGATGATATGTGTGCCAGTATAAGACCATGTTTGGGACATGGCATCAGTGATGATATATCTGCCAGTGTAAGACCATGTCTGGTCCATGGCATCGGCGATTATATGTGCATTCATGTAAGACCATGTCGGGGACATAGCATTGGTACTTAAATTGGTGTTTGACAATCCCAAGTGTCCTTTAGTATTCCTGTGGTTCAACGGGCCATTCAAGATGTTGGGTTAAGAAGTCGAGTGAAATAAGTAAGAATGTTCGGTGCAGGCATGTACGTAAATCTCATGAGTTTTGAACTCGATTCATAATGAGAAATTTAGTATGTGTAGAAAGGAGTAAGATACAGTTGATGTTTCAGGACACTTAATGTCAACTTTGACTACAATCATGTGTAAAGTATGATATTGTGGTGATAATGAATAATATGTTTAATCTATGAATATCTTTATTTATGTTGTTTATTATTTACATACAACTTACTAAGCTTTATGCTTACCCCTCTCTCTTTTCCTCTTTTATGTAGCATTACCAAGCTAGCTCGGGGATCGTGGACGTCGGAGCTCGAGTCACACTGTCAACAAATCTTTTGGGTATATTTGGTTTAATACTTTTAAGTATGGAATGTATAGGGGACTTAGTATTTTGTTATATGTGTCATATTTGTTGGCCAAAGTGTTGGCTCATGTTGGTATATTATTTCATTTTATATATGGCCATGAAACATGGCTCATTTTGATTATTGTGTTGGAAACCCTAAATATTGCTACATGCATGAGATGTGTTATTATCCTTGTGGTGTGTGCTAAATTGGTTGCTAAAAATGAATGATAAAAAGGTGGAATTTATGCTTGATAGAAATGATGCTGATTAGCATGGTTATAATATGAATAAAGGTAAAGAAATGCAATGAATGAACTAGTCAAGTGGGGAGTCCTAAATATATACACCTTGATATGAAATTGTCATGAATGACGTAAAGTTTTGGGAGGTCTAAGTAACCCAACTCTTGCTTAATTTATCACCATTGACATGTAGGTGAGCTTGTGTTGTTGTGGGTGACAAGAGGGCTTGGAAAATAGTC
Source organism: Gossypium hirsutum (assembly GCF_007990345.1). Classification (NCBI taxonomy): domain Eukaryota; kingdom Viridiplantae; phylum Streptophyta; class Magnoliopsida; order Malvales; family Malvaceae; genus Gossypium; species Gossypium hirsutum. The sequence continues at coordinate 64,138,894 of NC_053425.1, read as the reverse complement.
TCAAGAATTGTCCATACGGGTAGACACATGGGTGTGTGTCTCAGCCGTGTAGATGACATGGTTTTAAGACGTGGGCATGCGCCAAGGTCGTGTGAAGTCTGCACTTTAAATGTGAAAATTAAATTCACCATACGGCCTAGCACACGGGCGTGTGACTTGGTCGTGTGACCTTAAATGGATGCTGACGTCATAAACAGAGAGTTACACAGCCAGGAGACACGGACGTGTCAAGGGCACACGGGCGTGTCCTTGTGTCCACATAGGTGTGTAACCCTATTTTATGAAGAAAAATTTCTAAAGTTCACGGTTAGTCCCAAACCGCCTTTGGTGTATGTTTTGGGCCTCGTAGGCCCATATAAGGGACGACATGCATGTTCTTGAATAATTTTAAATTTGATTGAGATTTTATGACTTGGTTTTACATAGTTGAGTATGTTCAAGTCCGGTAATACCTCGTATCCTATCCTGGCGTCAGACACTGGTATGGGTTGTTACATTATTGGTATCAGAGCTAACAATTTAGCCGATTCTAGGACTATGTAGCGAGTATGGAAGTCTAGCTATACATGTCATCAGTATATTATGATAGTGTGACAACTCCTAACAATTTGAATTGTGTTTTATATAGTAAATGGATCCCAAATGAGCAGTTGTTGATGATGTAGAAAGTAACATGCCTGCTCCCGCTGAAGGAGCAGTGCCATTAGATAGTAGACCCAAGATGGTTAATAGTAGAGAAAGAGGCAGAGAAGCCTTTCTCCACATGACGAATAATTGGTACACAGAGTTTGCTCAAACAAACTCGGGAGTTCAACCTCCTCCACCCCCGCCTATTCCTCAGCCTACCCCTGTAGCCCCCCCCCCCAAATTGTTGAGACGGTGAGAAGGGAAAAGACTCTAGTTGATTGAATTAGAAAGCAAAAAGTTGGAGAGGTCTGAGCTAATATAGATAATGGTCTAGAAAGAGCAGAATTTGGCTCAAGAATACCATCTGAGTCTTTGATGAGTTGTTGTACACGCTGGAAGAGTGCATGAACTGTGCTGTATCACTTCTGAGTGATTCAGCCTACCAGTGGTGGAGCACTCTTGTTTCAGTTGTACCGAGAGAGAAGGTGACTTGGGAATTTTTCCAAAAGGAATTTTGCAAGAAGTGCATCAGTCAAAGGTTTATGGACCAAAAGAGGAAAGAGTCCTTCGAGTTGAAGCAGGGAAATATGATAGTTACTGAGTATGAGCATGAGTTTGTGAGGCTTAGTAAATATGCTCGAGAATGTGTATCTACTGAAGCTATCATGTGCAAAAGGTTTAAGGATGGGTTGAACGAAGACATCAGATTGTTGGTTGGCATCCTAGAGTTGAAAGAGTTTGTTGTATTGGTTGAAAGAGCAAGCAAGGCTAAAGAATTGGCTAAGGAAAAGCAGAAAGTTGACTTGATATCCCGAGACTTGAGGAAGAGGCAACTGAGCAAATCTTTTTAGTCTTCATCTAAGAAGTCGAGGGAGTTTACTACTCGACCTAATGCCTCTGCTGGGTATTCGAGCAGGAATAGCGATAAACAATTCTCATTTTTGAAAGCTCAGACTACCTCAATTGCTAGTGTTGGGAATGCTGACCCGATAGACTAGGATGTCCCTAGTGTGGGTGACATCACCCCGGTGAGTGCTGAGGAGGAAATAGGACTTATTTCAAGTGCAGTTCCTTTAATCACTTTGTTAGGGATTGTCCCGAGAGGACGAAGAAAAGAAATTTCCAAGGAACAAGATCGAATAGCACTATTAATAAGGGGAGACCTCAGAGGAATCCGGAGAGTGGAACGAATAGTAAGGGTGCACCTACGGAGTCTGTTAGGAGACCCAAGGATAGGCCACTTGCAAGGACCTACGCCATTCGTGCTCGCGAAGAAGCTTCTTTTCCAGATGTAATTACGGGTACATTTTCTATATATGATACTACAGTTGTTGCTTCGATTAATCTGAGGTCTACCATATGTTTGCATGAAATTGGTGTCTGATATGAACTTACTTGTTGAATCTACTGAATTCGTGATAAGAGTATCAAACCCATTAGGCAAATATATGTTAGTTGATAAAGTGTGTAAGAATTGCCCTTTGATGATTAAGGGTCATTGTTTTTCGGCTAATCTTATGCTATTACCATTTGATGAATTCGATGTAATTCTTGGTATGGATTGGTTGACTACTCATAATGTGGTAGTGAATTGTGGAAGAAAATTTATTGAACTTAAATGTAAGGATGGTAATGTTCTTCGGGTTGAACCAGATGAATTAAATACCATGCCTGCAGTGATTTCTTCCTTGTCTGCTAAAAAATGTATAAGAAAGGGGTACGAAGCTTACCTCGCCTTTGTATTGAACATTAAAGAGTCTGAGTTACAGATTGAGTCGGTATCGGTAGTATGTGAGTATCCGGATGTGTTCCTGAAGGAATTGCCTGGGTTGCCACCTATTAGAGAAATAGAGTTTGGCATTGATCTGATTCTCGATACCACACCTATTTCGATTGCTCCGTATAGGATGGCCCCAACAGAATTGAACGAGTTGAAAGTTCAGTTACAAGAGTTGACTGACAAGGGTTTTGTGAGACCGAGTTTCTCAGCTTGGGGTGCTCCTATATTATTTGTGAAAAAGAAGGATGGTTCAATGAGCCTATGTATAGAATATCGACAACTTAAGAAGGTGACAATAAAGAACAAGTATCCTTTGCCAAGGATTGATGATCTATTTGATCAATTGAAGGGAGCTACGGTATTTTCAAAGATAGACCTGAGGTCTGGCTACTATCAATTGCAGGTCAAAGAGTCAGATGTGACTAAAGCCGCCTTTAGAACAAGGTATGACCATTACGAATTCCTTGTTATGCCATTTCGATTAACGAATGCTCCCGCTGTGTTTATGGATTTAATGAACCAAATATTTCGGCCATATTTAGACAAGTTTGTTGTGGTGTTCATCGTTGATATTTTGATTTATTCAGTAGATGAAGCAGAGCATGCTGAGCATTTGAGCACTATATTGCAGACTTTGAGGGACAAGCAATTGTATGCCAAGTTCAGTAAAAGTGAATTTTCGCTTCGTGAAGTTGGGTTTTTAGGACATATTGTTTCTGGAGATGGCATTAGAGTTGACCCAAGTAAGATTTTAGCCATTGTTGACTGGAAACCGCCAAAGAATATGACAGAGGTCAGAAGCTTTTTAGGCTGGGCTAGTTATTACAAATGGTTTGTTAAAGGATTTTCGATGATTGCCACTCCAATGACAAAGTTGTTACAAAAGGAAGTTAAGTTAGAATGGACAGAGAAGTGCCAACAGAGTTTTGAGAAACTTAAAGCGTTGTTAACTGAAGCTCTAGTGTTAGTTCAACCTGAGTCGGGAAAGGCGTTCGTGATCTTCAGTGATGCACCCTTGAATGGTTTGGGATGTATGCTTATGCAGGAAGGCAGAGTGATAGCCTATGCATCCAAACAACTGAAATCGCATGAGAAAAATTACCCGACACATGACTTGGAACTAGCTGTTATCGTGTTTGCATTGAAGATTTGGAGGCACCATTTATATGGTAAGACATGTCAAATATTCACCGATTAGAAGAGCATGAAATACTTGATGACTCAAAAGGACTTAAACCTAAGGCAACGGATGTGGTTGGAGTTGATAAAAGATTATGAGTTAATAATCGACTATCATCTGGGAAAGGCGAACGTGGGCGCTGATGCTCTAAGTAAGAAATCCTTGTTTGCTTTGAGAGCCATGGATGCTCAATTAGCTTTATCAGATGATGGTGCGGTTGTAGCTAAGTTGAGAGCTAGGCCGATGTTTCTCCAAGAAATTTGTGAAACTCCAAATAACGACAATAATTTAAAAGCTAAGAGAACTTAGTGTGAGTCGGGTTCTAAATCTAATTTTCAGATTGATTCTGATGGTTGCTTAAGGTCTCGCGATAGGATTTGTGTGCCTAAAGATACCAAGTTGATTCACAAGATTTTGCATAAGGCACACAATGGTTGTCTACCAGTACATCCCAGTAGTACGAAGATGTATAACGACCTGAAGATAACATATTGGTGGAACGGTATGAAGAGAGATATTTTTGACTTTTTTGCGAGATGCCTGATTTGTCAACAAGTAAAAGTTGAGCACCAAGTACCTTCAGGATTGCTACAGCCTATCATGGTTCTCGAGTGGAGATGGGAGCATATTACTATGGATTTTGTAATGGGCTTACCTTTGACACCGAGTAAGAAAGATGCAGTATGGGTCGTAGTTGGTCGATTGGCTAAGTTGGCTCATTTTATCCTGGTACGTACCAACTACTTGCTTGATAAATTGGCTGAATTATATATTTATGAATTTGTGAGACTTCACAGAATACCCTTATTGATCATATCAGATAGAGGTCTGAGACTTACCAAGTGGTTTTGGAAAAAGTTGCAAGAAGCCTTGGGCACGAGATTGAATTGTAGCACCGCCTTTTATCCACAAGCTGACGGCCAATTTGAAAGAGTGATTCAAACCTTGGAAGACATGTTGAGATGTTGTGTCCTAGAATTCCAAGGTAGTTGGGAAAAATAATTACCTTTGGTTGAGTTTGCCTATAACAATAGTTTTCAGACGAGTTTAAAAATGGCACCTTATGAGGCGTTGTATGGCAGGAAGTGCCGAACTCCCTTGTACTAGACGGAGCTCAGGAAAAATAAATTACACGAGGTTGACTTGGTTAAAGAAATCGAAGATAAAGTAAAAATAATTCGAGATTGTTTAAGGGTAGCATCGAATAGGCAAAAGTCTTATGCAGATTTTAAAAAGGAAAGAGATTGAGTATCAAGTGGGTGATAAAGTAATTTTGAAAGTATCCCCATGGAGAAAGGTTCTGAGATTTGGTAGGAAAGGCAAGTTGAGTCCTCGTTTTATAAGACCTTATGAGGTCACTGAAAGGATAGGACCGGTAGCTTATCGGTTGGCTTTACCGCCTGATTTGGAAAAGATCCATGATGTATTCTACGTGTCTTTGTTATGCCATTATAGATTGGACCCTTCGTATGTGGTCTTTTAAGATTTAACCGGATATGACTTCTGGTGAAGAGCCAATCAAGATTCTAGCTTGGGAAGTCAAATAGTTGAGAAACAAGAATATCGCCTTAGTAAAAGTGTTATGGCACAGGCATGGGTTAGAGGAGGCTACACGGGAGCTCGAGGAGGCCATGAGAAACCAATTTAGGGCCTAAACGGAATAGTGGTTTCAAAACCACAAATCTGAGGTAGAAATATTCATATCGATAAAGTTTTAAGGTTTACTGTGTGATTAAATCACTATATGAAAATATCGATGAGGAATTTTATCGATAGGGTGTCCAATTGAGTTATTAGGACTAAATTGCAATAAGTGAAAAATATCTGTTCTAATTGATTAAGGGGCTTAAATGTGACGAGATTTAAAATTTGAGGTCCTTATTTAGCAATTAGACCATTATATATCATTATGGACAAAAATGAACATAAAAGGGATAAAACATCAAAGTTTTAATAGAAGAGCATTTTGGTCCATTGGTTATTAAAAGAATAAAAAGGGAAAAATAGTCAAATTTTGTGTACATCTTCATCCTCCTTGGCTAAATTTCACAAGAAGCCAGAGCTAGGGTTTCTTTCATCCTTCAAGCTCAAAGTAAATGCATTCTAGCCCCGTTTTTAATGTTCTTTATATTTTTGAAATCCTCGTAGCTCGATTTAGCTATTTATACACTTGATTTAAGTTATGTTTCATGTCCAAAAATAGACCCACAAATGACATGCTTGTGTTTTGATGTCTAATAAAAGAACATGGGGGTTTGAGGTGTGATAAACAACTTTTACTAGGTTGTTTTTGGTGAAATTGATAAAAAGGACCCAATAGTAAAAGTGGTAGAAACTGTGTAAATGTAAATGTGTGAATAAATGAAAAATGTGGATTGTTATATGAGGAAAAAAGATTCGGCTAAGCTTGAATAATGAGAAAAATGGGTACTTTTTTTTACGAGCCTAAGGACAATTTTATAATTTTGTAAAATTTTAGGGGCAAAATTATAATTTTAGCATATCATGATTTTTGGACTGAAATGAATAATGCGTGTGTTAAATAAGCTAAATGTGCTATTATAGATCAAGAGGGATGAGAGATAGACCTTGACCGAGGAAAATGCAAGGTTGTGGACTAAATCGCAAATTTGCCATATTTTGCACCGAGGTAAGTTTGTGTGTTAGTCATTCAACAATTCTATAATTATGTGTTCAATATTTGACATTATATGATACGTGTATGTATGCTTTAATAAAATTGACTTGTGATGATCCAATGGAAGTCTAGTGATAGCCTCGTGTCTTAGAAGCCCAGGTGACCCAAAAGAATACTTAGTACTTGGATGTCGTGACACCGTAATATATGTGCCTGTGCAAGACCATGTCTAGGACATGGCATCGGCGATGATACTTGTGCCTGTGTAAGACCACGTCTGGGACATGGCATCGGCGACGATATATGTGCCTTTGTAAGACCATGTCTCGGACATGGCATCGGCGATGATATGTGTGCCAATGTAAGACCATGCCTGGGACCTGGCATCGACGATGATATGTGTGCCAGTGTAAGACCATGTCTGGTACGTGGCATCGGTGATGATATGTGGATTCATGTAAGACCATGTCGGGGACATGGCATTGGTACTTAAATTAGTGTATGACAATCTTGAGTGTCCTTTAGTATTTTGATGGTTCAACGGGCCATTCAAAATGTTGGGTTAAGAAGTGGAGTGATATGAGTAAAAATGTACGGTGAAGGTATGTACATAAATCTCATGAGTTTTGAACTCGATTCATAATGGGAAATTTAGTATGAGTAGAAAAGAGTAAGATACAATTGATGTTTCAGGACACTTAATGTAAGTTTTGACTACGGTCATGTGTGAAGTATGATATTGTGGTGATAATGGACAATATGTTTAATCCATGAATATCTTGATTTATGTTGTTTATTATTTACATACAACTTACTAAGCTTTATACTTACCCCTCTCTCTTTTCCTATTTTCTGTAGCATCGCCAAGCTAGCTCAGGGATCGTGGACGTCGGAGCTCAAGTCACACTATCAACAAATCTTTTGGGTATATTTGGTTTAATACTTTTAAGTATGGCATGTATATGGGACTTAGTATTTTGTTATATGTGTCATATTGGTTGGCCAAGGTGTTGGCTCATGTTGGTATATTATTTCATTTTGTATATGGCCAAGAAACATGGCTCATTTTGATTATTAGGTTGAAAACCCTAAATATTGCTACATGCATGAGATGTGTTATTATCCTTGTGGTGTGTGCTAAATTGGTTGCTAAAAATGAATGATAAAAAGGTGGAATTTATTCTTGATGGATAAATGATACTAATTAGCATGGTTATAATATGAATAAAGGTAAAGACATGCAATGAATGAACTTGTCCAGTGGGGAGTCCTAAACATATACACCTAGATATGAAATTTTCATGCTTGATGTAAACTTATGGGAGGTCTAAGTAACCCAACTCTTGCTTACTTTATCACCATTGACTTGTGGGTGTGTTTGTACTGTTGTGGGTGACAAGAGGGCTTGGAAAATAGTCTCAAGAATTGTCCACATGGATAGACACATGGGCATATGTCACACACGGCCAGTCCCATGGGCGTGTTGTTCGGTCATGTGTCCCCTACACCCTAGTTTTACAAGTTAGTATGCATGGTAGTAAACACACGGGCAGAGACACAGCCGTGGGTCTCAACTGTGTGGATGACACGGTCTTAAGACATAGGCATGTGCCTAGGCCGTGTGAAGTCTGCACCTTAAACGCGAAAATTAATTTTGCCACACACTGGCCATGTGACCTTAAATGGATGCTAACGTCATAAACAGAGAGTTACACGGCCCGGAGACACGTGCGTGTCAAGTGCACACAGGCGTGTCCTTGTGTCTACACGGGCGTGTGACCCTATTTTATGAAGAAAAATTTCTTAAATTCATGATTAGTCCCGAACCACCTTTGATGTATGTTTTGGACCTCGTAAGCCCATATAAGAGACGGCATGCGTGTTCTTGAATAATTTTAAATTTGTTGAGATTTTATGACTCGATTTTGCATAGTTGAGTATGTTCAAGTCCGGTAATACCTTGTGTCCTGTCCCAGCGTCTGACACGGGTATGGGGTGTTATAGTCAGGATGTAACTACCCAGTGCTGCTCACACAAGCTCTTAGGTATCCGCAACACATGCCAGACTATCCAGCCACTGGTAGACGTACAAGGCCAGCACCCGGATCACATAAATCACACATAACACATAGGTTCCTAGTGACATGTCACTCATATCCTATTCTATTCCTAAAGTTCAACGGGGATCTTCTCACACTTTTCAGAGCTTTATCGATTTCATTCAAAGGTAAATCACATAATTCATGCAATATTGCAAGCATTTATAATATGAATTTAACGATGCATTATTTACATACATACTTACCTCGGTAAATATAGTGGAAATTTGACCTAATCTTCAAACACTTTGTTTTTCCGTTGATCAAGGTCCGACCTTCATTTTTCTTGATCTATAATAACACATTTGTCTCATTTAATAATCACATTATTCATTTAGCCCAAAAATTACACTATGGAAAAATTACCATTTTGCCCTTAACTTTTCACATATTTACACTTTAGTCCCTAAGCTCGTAAATGAAATGTATCCATTTTCTTTATAACCCAAGGCTAGCTAAACTCATATATGCTTATAACAGCCTACATTTTTCATTATTTCACATTTCTACTACCATTTTATCAACTTTTTCAAATAAGTCCTTTTTATGCAATTTCACCGAAATATCACTTAGTAAAAGTTGTTTAGCAAACATCAAACATGCATTTTCTTCCATAACACATCAAAATACAAGCATGTAACACATGGGTAAATTTTCAAACTTGAACCTTAGTTCAAAAGAAGGCTAGAAATAGGTAGATCAATTAAAACCGACTTCAAAAACATAAAGAGCATTAAAAACAAGGCTAGGATGTACTTACAATCTAGCTTGAAAGTTGAAGAAAACCTAGTATGGAGAGCTTGTGATTTTCGGCTATGGTTGGAGAAGATGGACACAATTTTGGCTTGATTTTCCCTTTTTATTCTTTTAATTACCAAATGACCAAAATGCCTTTAATGACTATCTTTGAAATTTTACCTACCCATGTCCATTTTTGTCCAACCTGAAATATAATGATCTAATTACTAAATAAGGACTCTAATTAAAATCTCATTGTAATTTCATATCCAAAGCTTCTAGAACACATATTTTACAATTTTTACAATTTAGTCTTAAATATCCAATTAAGCACTTATTAATAAAATTTATTAGCAAAACTTTCACACAATTATGCAGTTACATCATAGGTCATAAAATATCAACAAAATAAACATTTCTATGTCATATTTGTGGTCCCAAAACCATTGTTCTGACTAAGCCCAAATTCAGGCTGTTACAGTACGTGAATCGTACGAGCAATGAAAATAAGGAAATTATAAAAGTGATAACTAGTCTTGTGAAAGAAATTGTGGTAGGATGATACTTTCATATGTGATTTGTATATTATGTTTTATTTGTTTAAAGTATGCACATTTGGTAAGTTGATTTTAAATGTTATACAAACTTCCTAAGCTATAAATCTTACTTTGTGTATTTCTCTGTGTTTTCTAGTGATTTCAAAGCTAACTCAGATTTGAGAACCGTCGGAGATTGCTTCATATTATCCAACTATCATATGGAACCATTGAAATTTAGTTTTGGGTCATATGGTTTGGTTTGCATATATATAATGTGAGTTGGCTTATAATGGTGAATTTGATGTATATAAGTGTGCAAATGGCCTTTGTTTGAGTTTGGTAATTGCCTTTTAAATGCTAGTTATGATGGTATTAGATGCTTGTTGAAAGTGGATATATTGAATGTTAAACGGTTGAGGAATTGGTAAATAGTATGCTTATGAGTTTAGGCAACTTGATGCATGTTTGAAAATCACCATATTGATGAATGAAAAAGGTAAATTTTGGTATGTAATTGAATTGCTTATTGTGGTAAGGTGAGTCTTGTATTTGTTGGTTTGGAAATGGTATAAATAATGTTTGATTGAGGTTGATGATATGCTTTAATATGCCATGTTTTGTGCAATTTGAGATTTGGTATAGGTGTGCACAGGTTTGGGTGGCAAATTAGCTTGGTAAATAGCCTATTTTTGTTCACACGAGTAGAGACACTGGCGTGTGTCTCAGCCGTGTATAACACACAGTTATGTTACATGGCAGTGTGTCCCCTGGTGTTGATTTAGAAACCAAGTCAGTAAGCTCTACACAGCCTAGCGCACGGGCGTGTGATTGGTCGTGTGGCATAAGTCAGTATACCCTACAGGTTTGGCATGGCCTTGCACACGGCCTGGCACAGGGGCATGTATGGCTATTTTTAAGGCACATAGGCTAGCCACACAGGCGTGTGTGTTGGCCGTGTGACCTAAGTCAATGAGCTACATGGGGTAGGACATGGGCTGGGACACGGCTATGTAATCCCATTTCGAATGTCCACATGGCTTGGGACACAGGTGTGTCTTTTGGCCATGTGAGACACACGGCCTAGCCACACGAGCGTGTGTCCCTTGTTTTAAGAAAAATTTCTAAGTTTTTAAAAGTTATCGGTTTAGTCTCAAATCACTCCCAAAGTATGTTTTGAGCCTCGTAGGCTTGTTTTATGGACAATATGATTGTGATTGAATGATGATTACAAGAAATATGAAAATGTATACAAAGTGTATGTTTAATTGATTTATAAGTCTGGTAATGCTCTGTAACCCTATTCTAGTGTTGAATATGAGTAAGGGGTGTTACATTTGTTAGTATCACAGCTACAGTCTAGTCGATTCTAAGATTAACATAGTGTGTGTATGAGTCTAGCTATACATGCCATATATAACATGTGATATTGTGATGGCTCCTAAAAATTTAAACTGTGTTTTCGTATAGTAAATGGATCTCTATCGAGCTATAGCTACGATGTAACGCCCCAAAAATCCCGAAATCCAAAAATCCCAAAATCTTGAATTTTTTTTTGTACTTAGCAATTCCGGTTAAGTGTTAATTACGCAAGGGTAGGTCTTGGTCAAGGTTTGAGTTCGAATTAAGGGGTAGAAGAAATTATAATTTAATTATTAAAAGAATCAGGGTTGGCAAGTAGTTGGGCATTAAAATAAAGATAGGGGAAAATAACATCAAAAAGCCTTGTGGATAAGTGGCTAAGTGACGCCACTTATAGTGTAGGGAGGTGGCGTTAATAGATAGCAAGGAGGTCCAAGGTTCGAATCCTAGCTTAGTGTTTTTAGAAGTTTAATTTTGGCCTTCTAGAAGGTTGAAAGTGGTGTGGAAATGCAGTCCAAGGGAAGTGTTTAGGAGAGAAATCTGAGGAAAAGATCAAAGGGTTACCAGGGAGAAAAATGAGGAGATAAGAAGTGAGGAGCAAGTAGAGCCGAAATGGGAACTTGGGCTTGAGGAGTTTGGCCATAAGGGTTATAAATAGGTGCCGAATGCAAGGGTATGAGGCTAATGCCGAAATCTTTTTCTCACCTTGCTGCCAGAAACCCTCTTCCCTAAAAACTAAAAACCCTTTTATTTTCTTCCTTTTCTTTCTGCCGATTTCTCCAAAACTGAAAACCCTTGTTCTCCTTTTTACTTTCCTTGTGTCGATTTCTTTGTTTCACTTTTGGGTTTAGCCTATTCTTCTTCCTCTCTCCCATGGTGCCGAATAAGCAATTGTTGCCATTCAAATCTTTAGAGCCAATACTCTTTGACCGAATCTAGTGTAAGTGTTACTCTTTCAATCGGTTTTCTTTGCTAAGTATCGAATATTGTCCCTCACTCTTTCTAATCAAATGTGGTAGGGAATTAGTATCGGATCTCTGATCTTAGCTCATTGCCGAATTGCTCCTTAGGTATTTTGGTATTGGTAAGTATTCCTCTCCCATTGGCTAAGGTGGTCGAATGTTCATAGTTAAGGTAAGGGGAATTGTGTTGGATACGAGTCATCTATTATTCTGGTTTTAATGAGTAAGATTAATGCAGATCTAGGGAGTATGTGATCAAGGAAAGCTATTAAAGATTGGTGTTCAAGGTAAGGTTAAGGTGAGGTTTCGGTTTTTTGGGTAGAATATGGATTAAACATATGATTAATGGAAGGGTGATATCATTGTAGGTTGGTGACTAAGGGAATCGTGGCACACTTGCTTACCAGGTGTGTACATACACTGCACATACACTATGAATCGGCAAAAGCCGAAATGCCGAAATACTGAAAAACCGAAAGTTTGGCTACGGTAGTCTTGCGAGTGCGTGAACACTCGTAAGGGGGAGACCAATAGGTTGCCTGAGACCCACGGGCGATTCCGTGGACTTAGGTTATGATTTGGCCATACGGGCCAGAATGGGCTAAATGGGCCCGATGGGCTGTTGGGCCCATAATAGGCAAAAACTGAATATTGATGCTATGTGATAGGAATTTTTATGCGAGCATGAATATGAATGTGACTGGGCCTAACGGGCCATATAAATGTGATTTGGGCCTATGGGCCATATACAGGTGATTTGGGCCTAATGGGCCATATGAATATGATTGGGCTTTGTAACGCCTCTGTACCCGAGACCGTCCCCAGAGTCAAGCACGAGGTGTTAACGGACTTAATTCATTAATTAAACAGCTCAAACAATTTATTTTAGAATTTCCAGACAAGCTGGGTAACTGCGTCACATTCGCTTAAAAAATCATATCTTGAGTTACAAAACTCGAAATCCAATTTTGTAAATTTCTCCTAAAACTAGACTCAGATATCTGCTTAATAACTTTTTTCTAGAATATTTGGTCAATCCAATTAGTACAGTTTATTAGTTAAAATCTCCTCTATTTCAGGGTTTGGCTACTCTGACCCCTGTGCACTACGAATCAAATTTCTTCCAATACAGAGATCCAATGACTATGACGTTTGTTTCTATTAAAACAACACTCAATAATTAATCCATACATATAAATTTTGAGTCCTAATTATTTTTACACAATTTATGGTGAATTTATAAAGTTAGAACAGGGGATCCAGAAATCGCTCTGACCCTATTTCACCAAAACATAAATATCTCATAAAATACAACTTTTTTACCTATTTTGTCTCTCTCACACGAAAGATTCATTAAGCTTCAATTAAATATTTTATTCATCATCTAATTCTATTTATACTATTTTTAGTGATTTTTCAAATTTACGTCACTATTGCTATATGACACTGTTTTATAGCCAATTTCACCATTTTATGGTTTTCTATGGAGTACGTAATACATTAAGCATACATAACACTAAATATAAATTTTGATTAGCCATTCCAATAGCTAATCATCAACAAGCATTTCCACATCACTCATTCACCATATCATAAGATTATATACACAAAAGGATTATAATGCTATACATGCCATATTCCAAAAATATGCAAGCCACTATACCGAGATGGTCTGTTGATAGTGTGAGCGTGCCTCCGACCATCCTGATCTCCAAACCGGCTTGTCAAAACTACAAGGAATGGAGGGGAGGGAGTAAGCATAAATGCTTAGTAAATTCACATGCAAATAACAAATAACTTAACAAAGCAATTATACCAACTAACATTAGCATAATATCACCAAAACATATATCACAGTTCTTTTCATCATTCATCGTCTTACTACATTATTGTTGTCGTATCAAGTCTCAACCTGAGGGTTAAGTACATACCTGTCCAAAGTGCCCATTCCACAACACTTACCAATATGTCATTTGCATCTTGGGTATTCTTTCATTTCACTAAAATTTTACCCGTTGAACACATCGGAATATAACTCGGATACATGGAAAGTTTGCACATAAGTGCCACGTATGTAGCCAAGCTACCATGTAACCCACCCATAAGCGAACTCGGACTCAACTCAATGAGCTCGGGCGTTTGCATCCATCAGTGAACTCAGACTCAACTCAACGAGTTCGGATGCCTAGTTACATTTCACGAACTCGGACTCAACTCAACGAGTTCGGATGTTCGCATCCATAAGTGAACTCGGACTCAACTCAACGAGCTCGGGCATTTGCATCCATAAGTGAACTCGGACTCAACTCAACGAGTTCGGATGCCTAGTTACATTTCACGAACTCGGACTCAACTCAACGAGTTCGAACGTTCGTATCCATAAGTGAACTCGGACTCAACTCAACAAGTTCGGATGCCCAAATATCCGAATCTATTCCTAAGGTTCAACGGGACTTTCGTCATTCGCAATCCTTTATCATTCTCCCTGGTATACCAATGACGATACTTCGGTAGTCTTTCACATTTTTCACATAATTCATAATTTTTTTGCATGTTGTCCAACAATGACCACAAAGCATAGAATTGCATGATAACAATCATAATATCGTATAAATAGCATTAAATGATTTAAAATAACAGTTATATTACAATATTTACATATGAACTTACCTCGTATGTGAAAATGGTCATTTTTACCATTTTGTCTACAACTTGGTATTTTGCCGATTTTAGCCCAAATTTCAATTTTCCTTGCTCTATCATTTCAAATATAGCCTAATTAGGACTCATATTATTCAAATCAACCCAAAATCATATTTTGGAAAAATTACAATTTTGTCGCTAAACTTTCACATATTTACACTTTTGCCCCAAATCTTGTAAATTAAACTTCATCCTATTTTGTTATGTTTTATGATATGCTGATCATTTTCCCCTTCTACAGCAACATCCAATTCTCACTCTAACATGTACGTATGAACATTAGGTATTTTTACCGATTATGTCATTTTAGTCATTTTTACGTAAAATTACTTAGCAAAAGTTGTTTAACACAATCTCAAACGTCATATTCTACCGTAAAACATCAAAATTCATGCATATCATTCATGGGTAAATTTTTAAATATAAACCCTAGCTCAAAATATTAGTAGAAATAGGTAAACCAAGCTACAAGGATTTCAAAAATGTAAAGAATATTAAAAACAGGCATAGAAATCACTTACAATCAAGGCTTAAACTTTGGTGGAGAGCGAAATTTGGTAGCAACTTATGGAGAAGATGATCATTTTTGTGTTATTTTTCCCATTTTATTTCATTTAATATCAAAATGACCAAAATGCCCTTCCTTATTAAACTTTCAAAAATTCCATCCATGTCCAATTTTTGTCCATAAACTTAGAAATTGGTCAAATTGCTATTTAAGACCTCCTAATTAATATTTCAAAGCAATTTCATACTAGAAACTTCTAGAATGTAAGTTTTGCAACTTATTCAATTTAGTCCCAAATTTCAAATTAAGCACTTTATGCATAGAATTTCTTCACGAAAGTTTCACACAATCATGCAATCATATCATAGACCTCAAAATAATTATAAAATAATTGTTTCTATCTCGAATTTGTGGTCTCGAAACCACTATTCTGATTAGGTCGTAATTCGGGATATCACAACTCTCCCGCCCTTTAGGGATTTTCGTCCCCGAAAATCTTACCGAAAAAGTGGTCTTCACTTAGACTCCTTAATTTCATGTTCGATGCTAAAGAACTTTCACTCAGGCAGTGCCTCCAATATATCTCTTTAATTTCTCATATATTCTGAAAGCTTACGAACTCATCTCTCAATTGTTCTTAATTTTTCAACCCTTCTCAGTTTCCCTTGTCATCTTGACATAAAACCAGATCTCAATTTGGTTAATGGAGACTAGAATTCTAAGAAATCCAACAATCAAAGGGACTTGCACTTTTCCGAAATAATCATACAGATTTTCATCATCAATAAATCACAATCCAATAACATCTGAATCAAATTACAGTACACGTCATTACTCTCTGAATGAATAGGCAAATTTTCACTGTGAGCTTCATACAATTCTTTCTGTATAAGCCTCAGAATAATAATACCATGAATCAAATCCAATCTGAAATTCAACATCAGAAGTTGATCCTCACAGTACTCTTTTAGTTTACTACTCACTATCACATTTTCCTCTTTCCGCTACGAAAATAATTCTGATATAGCCTCGAAAATAATCCTTTCTCATTTTCATCCTATTATCAATACTGGCAGAGATAACTCTGGTAGATCCTATGCTCGGCTTTAACCCCATTAACAACTCAGATTTTTCGTCGCATCGAATGCTCTAAACTATTACATTACCTTATTGTCTTGAATCACATTACAATTCATACAGATTGAACACTCGAGTTGATCTTAATCACCAATGAATGACATTTCAAGTAATCCTTTCTTCTAATTACAAAACAATTCATCATGTCATCCTTTACTATTCATTCCTTACGTTAATCAAAACCGTCTCAATTGCATTAGCTCAA
Organism: Gossypium hirsutum; assembly: GCF_007990345.1. NCBI lineage: Eukaryota > Viridiplantae > Streptophyta > Magnoliopsida > Malvales > Malvaceae > Gossypium > Gossypium hirsutum. The sequence continues at coordinate 64,122,419 of NC_053425.1, read as the reverse complement.
ATAACCAAAATATCTCAATTGAAGACATTAACTATAATTGACTTACTTGAGAGAAGTAATCCACCATACCGATTGAAACTCGCAGTTTTATCACTTACGCCTTTACTGTTGTCAAACCTTACACGAAAATTAGAAAAATCCCAATACTGAAATCACCACATTACCCAAATCAAATCAGAAGTATAGTCATACTTGACATGATTATCACGAGTTAAAGAACGCACTTCGAACATGAGTCATAATTGACAAATTACGGAATAAAGATAACAAGAAAACCGAATAAAGAAATCCAAGATAGAGAAACCCAGAATAAAGAAATCCAAAATAAAGAAACCCAAGATACGATACTATGCTGGAAAATCGAAAACCAAACTCATAGGAAAATATAGAAGATCCTGATAATTCCTCAGAGAAAAGAAATCCAGTAGAAAGCATCATTTAATCTCAATGGAATCAAATGCAACAAGAACAATGTATCTTCCCATATATACATATCAAATGGAGCATCAAGTAGAAGAAACAGAATCATAGTATCATTCATATTCTCTCATCAATTTTTATCAGGCAGAATATAATAGAATCCCCGAAGGAATAGTATAACAAGAATTTCTTCAAAAGATCAACAACCATAGAAATATTTCTAGGAACGGATAAACACATAGAACTTCTTAGAAGAAACTGCTAAAATCTGTCCAGCCGTAACTGTCACACTCAGATATTACACATTTCAGATATCATTTCCCCAACTATTTCTGCCATCACAAATTTCATATTACTTTTCACTAAAGAAGACTAGTTCAGAATAAATTTTGATTTGCACTTTTCTCGACCTTGTACCTTAGTAATTTGATTTATCAAAATAAATTTCTTCTCTAACTGGAATAGTGCATAACTCCAATAATCCTTATGCCAATCTGATACTTTTCTAGTTTTAACTTTACTTATCAACTCATTCTTCAATCTGTAATCATATTTATAATTATTCTAGCACTGAACTCTTTGGTTTCTCAACCGGAAACTTATTTAGTATAAATCTCATGAAATTCCATTATAAACACCACTTCGGTAAGGGGAAGGAGTTGTAGGGCATTTGACTCGACTTTCTCATACATATACATATGACACAATTTCCATCATCATAACAACATCATCAAAATCATATCATTTATTCAAGCAATGCATCATTCATGTTGGTTTACACAAATTTTCTAGTTATCCATTTAGACAAGTATACTTATGCATGTATCCTATGTTTTTTGGATAACTTGACTTATCCATTCATCTACTCAAACAAGTCATACTCATGACATCATATAAAGGTCAAACAAATATAGATATTTGCATCACAATCGCAACTTGCATTTCGTGCATCATCACATACATATCATTACAATCACATAATTCTGTCCAAACAATTTAACATAGATAAATTCATTTCATTATAATCATTTATCTCATAAAAAAATATCATTGACATTCATCAACATTCAATGTTCAATCAAGGCAATGACATTTTCATTCATATCATGATATTAGGAACTTTTACTCATACCTCTACGAATTGCTATTTATCCCGTTCATCTTATCAAGTAAGCCAAGTGCACTACATCATATGAGCATCAAGCAAGTATGGATATTTATCACAACATGACTTTTCATCTCACGTGTTATCACTTATATATATATCATAAACTTTTATCCATACTTTTATCCATACTCTTCTGAATCGAGACTCATCATAATCATAATTTTATTCAAATACCTTCGCATTACATTGAACATGGTCAGTGCAGCTCGGTTGGAGAGTACCTCTGTCTAAACAAGACGGTGCTCATACGCGTCGGGAGGCATCACACTATCACGGATCCGTGGCATGTATAGCTAGACTCTTACACATGCTAGGTTAGTCTGAGAACCGACTAAACCATAGCTCTGATACCACCAAATGTAACGCCTCTGTACCCGACTTAATTCATTAATTAAACAGCTCAAACAATTTATTTTAGAATTTCCAAACAAGCTGGCTAACTGCGTCACAGTTGATAAAAAAATCATATCTCGAGTTACAAAACTCAAAATCCAATTCCGTAAATTTTTCCTGAAGCTAGACTCAGATATATACTTACTAATTTTTTTTCTAGAATTTTTTGTCAGGCCAATTACTACAGTTTATTAGTTAAAGTCTCCCCTGTTTCAGGGTTTGGCTACTCTGACCCCTGTTCACTACGAATCAAATTTCTTCCAGTACAGAGATCTAATGACTATGACGTTTGTTTTTATTAAAAATAAACTTAATAAGGAATCCATACATATAAAATGTGAGTCCTAATTATTTTTACACAATTTATGGTAAATTTATAAAGTCAGAACAGGGGATCTAGAAATCGCTCTAACCCTGTTTCACCAACACGTAAATATCTCATAAAATAAAACTTTTTTTACCTATTTTGTTTCTCCCACATGAAAATAGATTCATTAATATTTTATTCATCATCTAATTCTATTTATACTATTTTTAGTGATTTTTCAAATTTACGTCACTATTACTATATGACACTGTTTTATAGCCAATTTCACCATTTTATGGTTTTCCATGGAGTAGGTAATACATTAAGCATACATAACACTAAATATAAATTTTGATCAGCCATTCCAGTAGCTGATCATCAACAAGCATTTCCACATCACTCATTCACCATATCATAAGATTATATACACAAAAGGATTATAATGCTATACATGCCATATTCCCAAAATATGCAAGCCACTATACCGAGATGGTCTGTTGATAGTGTGAGCGTGCCTCCGACCGTCCTGATCTCCAATCCAGCTTGTCAAAACTACAAGGAATGGAAGGGAGGGAGTAAGCATAAATTTTAGTAAATTCACATGCAAATAACAAATAACTTAACAAAGCAATTATACCAACCAACATTAGCATAATATCACCAAAACATATATCACATTTCTATTCATCATTCATCATCTTACTACATCATTTTTGTCGTATCAAGTCTCAACCCTAGGGTTAAATACATACCTGTCCAAAGTGCCCATTCCACAAGACTTACCAATACGTCACTTGCATCTTGAGTATTCTTCCATTTCACTAGAATTTTACCCGTTGAACACATCGGAATATAACTCGGATACATGGAAAGTTTGCACATAAGTGCCACATATGTAGCCAAGCTACCATGTAACCCGCCCATAAGCGAACTTCGACTCAACTCAACGAGCTCACGCGTTCACATCCATAAGTGAACTCGGACTCAACTCAATGGGTTCGGATGCCTAGTTACATTTCACAAACTCGGACTCCACTCAACAACTGCGGACGTCTGAGCTCGGGCGTTCGCATCCATAAGTGAACTCGGACTGAACTCAACGAGTTCGAATGCCCAAATTTCTGAATCTATTCCTAAGGTTCAACGGGACTTTCCTCGTTCGTACTCCTTTACCATTCTCCTTGCAATACTAATGACGATACTTCGGTAGTCTTTCACATTTTTCACATAATTCACAAAATTTTTACATGTTGTCCAACAATGACCACAAAGCATAGAATTGCATGATAACAATCATAATATCGTATAAATAGCATTAAATGATTTAAAATAACGGTTATATTACAATATTTACATATGAACTTACCTCGTATGCGAAAATGGTCATTTTTACCATTTTGTCTACAACTTGGTATCTCACCGATTTTAGCCGGAATTTTGATTTTCCTTGCTCTAGCATTTCAAATATAGCCTAATTAGGACTCATATTATTCAAATCAACCCAAAATCATATTTTGGAAAAATTACAATTTTGTCGCTAAACTTTCACATATTTACACTTTTGCCCCAAATCTCGTAAATTAAACTTCATCCTATTTTGTTATGTTTTATGATATGCTGATCATTTTCCCCTTCTACAGCAACATCCAATTCTCACTCTAACATGTACGTATGAACATTAGGTATTTTTACCGATTATGTCATTTTAGTCGTTTTTATGTAAAATTACTTAGCAAAAGTTGTTTAACACAATCTCAAACGTCATATTCTACCGTAAAACATCAAGATTCATGCATATCATTCATGGGTAAATTTTTAAATATAAACCCTAGCTCAAAATATTAGTAGAAATAGGTAAACCAAGCTACAAGGATTTCAAAAATGTAAAGAATATTAAAAACAGGCATAGAAATCACTAACAATCAAGGCTTAAACTTTGGTGGAGAGCGAAATTTGGCAGCAACTTATGGAGAAGATGATCATTTTTGTGTTATTTTTCCCATTTTATTTCATTTAATATCAAAATGACCAAAATGCCCTTCCTTATTAAACTTTCAAAAATTCCATCCATGTCCAATTTTTGTCCATAAACTTAGAAATTGGTAAAATTTATATTTAAGACCTCCTAATTAATATTTGAAAGCAATTTCATACTAGAAACTTCTAGAATGCAAGTTTTGCAACTTATTCAATTTAGTCCCAAATTTCAAATTAAGCACTTTATGCATAGAATTTCTTCACGAAAGTTTCACACAATCATGCAATCATATCATAGACCTTAAAATAATTATAAAATAGTTATTTCTATCTCATATTTTTGGTCTCAAAACCACTATTCCAATTAGGCCGTAATTCGGGATATCACAGGCTTAATGGGCCAAATATAGGTATGTGAATTTGTTTGGTCGTTGTAAGGGGTTTTGGGCCTAGTATATGATAACTACATAAGACTTAATTAATATATTGAGACCGTGGACAAGTCAAAGGGTTAAGGTGTGGCAACGGGTATATGCATGTCTAGGACTAAGTCTAGGGAGAGCTTGGTACTTAAGCGGTCTTAATGACCCACCTCCTCTTCTCTGGAATCCTGGTGCACAGTATTCATTCATCTTAGCTCGCGGGACTTGTTAACGGGTCAAGGTAAGTGAAAACCATAATTAAGGGAAAATTACCGAAATGCCCCTAATGGTGAAAATGACCAAAATACCCCTAGGTGTTGAATGTAAGTTTTATGGATGTGACATGCATAAATATGATGTTCTGCTTAGGTTGCATATGGGGTGGGAACTATGGAACTGAGGAAGTATATGAGGATCACATGGTTGCCTGACAATCGTGGATCCACCGACGGCTTTTAAAGCCCAATATGTAAATGAAGGTAGTTCCGCAACTGGGCTACCATTGGTGTCTGGGCTGGGTGGGTCGATGTTTATATCCCCACATGGTGTGACGGGGGACTGAGCTGGTGTGTAGCGTATGGATAATTTGGATGGGATTGCATTGTATGTTTGATGATTTATCTTTGAATGCTTGTTTTTCATCGAGGGTTGTACACACTGAGTTTGCGAGAATCACCCGCTCTTTGATTTTATTTTCAGGTGATGCTCAGTAGAATGTTTGATGTTTGGAGGGACTCTGGGTGGCCAGCTAGCAAGATAATTCGAACTTGGTTTTTTTTAAGCATTTAAGTTTTTATTTCTTTTTAAGTGTGTTCAGATCAGATTGTAATAAGGTTTTCATTATGTTATTATTACTTGAATTATTATTATTATTTTCATTGTAATTACGAGAAGTTGAACATAGATTTCTTAAATTATAGTATGTTTTCTACGTTTCCTCAACTAAGTTTTTTTTTAAAAACAAATGTTTTAAACAAAGCTTCCGTAACTGAAAAGGTTTTTTTTAGTTAATTAGGGTTTCTTTTATTTTAAGAATGGTTTTCGATGAAAACATGGTTTTCACTAAAACACTTCAATGTGACACACCAGATTCGGCCATAGCGTCTGGGTCAGGTTTGGGGTGTTACATTTAGTGGTATCAGAGCCCAAGTTGCAAAAATCGGGCTATGAAATGGGCCTTATTACTATTTGGTTTCTTTTTCTATTTTTAAAAATATTTTGGATCACACTATTATGGGAAAAGGGAAATCTTGCTGAGCGGCACATCGAGTCTCCGACGTCAAACCAAGTAAGTACTTTTATTTAAGTTTGTTTAAATTTTTATACAGTAGATAGTTATAGGGCTACTTTAGATGATTGTTAGAATGGAACTAAAGCCCGTAGGATCTGGTAACCGTAGAGGATTTTCGAAAACAATCTTCTCTTTAAATATTTTTAAAAACATCAGTGTAATTACTTAACTAACCAAAATTTCATAAAATTTTAATCCAGATAATACGTGAATCAACGATGAGTGCTAAAAGAGGTGCAAGGGGCCGTGACCGATGCCGCGGAAACATTAGGGTTGAATCGTCAGCATCGGGCCATATGCCCGATGTTGGAGTAGAAGAGGCTCCAGCCTTACCTGTGGTTGGGAATGGACCATATGATCGGGCCATGGGAGAAGATACATTGTCGCAGGCAATGCTGAGAATTTTGGAAAGGGTCGCTAGTCCCAATAATGGCACTAGAAATCAATGGTCCATTCCGGAGCGACTTCGTTCGAACGGGGCTGAGATCTTTAAGCGCGTGACTGGCTGGCTCCTAACGTGGCAGAATATTGGTTGGAGGCCACTGAAAGGATAATGGAGGACTTGGACTGCTCATCGAAACAAAAGCTGAAAGGGACAGTGTCACTGCTTAGGGAAGAAGCCTACTAGTGGTGGTTGACTGTGAAAGAGTGCACCCAACCGGAGTGGGTCACTTGGGAGTTTATCAAAGCTGCATTCCAAGGGAAGTATGTGGGTGCAAGCTATGTGAATGCTAAAAGGAAGGAGTTCCTGAACTTGACCCAAGGAAACAAATCGGTGGCAGAGTATGAGGCAGAGTTTCTACGCCTTAGTAGGTATGCAAGAGTAATGGTGGCAACGGTCTATGAGCGTTGCGTTAGGTTTGAGGATGGACTTAGAGATAGCCTCAGGGTGTTGATAGCTCTACAAAGGGATCGAGTTTTCTCGGAGTTGGTGGAGAAGACAAAGATAGCGGAGGAGGTTAAGCGCACTGAGCACTTAAATCGGGAAAAAAAAAGGGTAGGAATAAAAGGGAGGTTGAACTTCTGGTGTTGGATAGAGGCCTAGGGCTAGGGCCAGAGTTAATTGGCCAGTTAGAGCAGAGCCCTCTACTGCTAATCCAGGGGTGGCACTTTGTGCTGACTGTGGGAGAAGCCACAGAGGCGAGTGTTGGAAGAGGATGGGAGCTTGTTTTTCTTGTGGGTCTATGGAGCATAGGATCAAGGATTGCCATCGAACACTAGGTCGAGAGCCAATAGTGGGTCAAGGTGGTGCTCAGCCACCAAGGGGTGGACAGCTGCCACCAAGGGGTCGTGGATAGGCCAGGGGCGGTAACGGAAATAGACGAGGATGTGGAGCACCAGGCAAAAATACAAGCCATGCTGAGGCGAGACAGCCAGCTTTGGTTTATGCTGCTTGTCGCTGAGAGGACGGAGATGCCTTAGATGTGATAACGGGTATGTTCCTTATATACGAGTTACCTTACACAGCCTTGATTGATATTGGATCGACACATTCATATGTTGCATGCAATAAGACTGAGTCTTTGGGTGATTTGTTTAAGATTATTGCGAATGAGATGACTGTGATAAGTCTATTAGGGTAGTCTATAGGAGTGAATAAGTTGTTTAGGGAGGTACCCTTAGTAGTCCAAGGGGTTACCTTTTTAGTGGGTTTGATAGAGCTGCTGTTTAGTGAATTCGACTTAATCTTAGGTATGGATTGGCTGGTGAAGCACTGAACTACCTTGGATTGTGCTGCAAAGCGAATGGTGTTAAGAACGATAGAGGATAAAGAGGTGGTGGTAATTGGTGAACGCCGAAATTACCTGTCGAATGTGATTTCGATGTTGAAGGCTGAAAAACTAGTACGAAAGGGATGCGAAGCCTTTTTGGCTCATATTAGTGATACAGAGGTTAAGAGCCTTACTGTTTAGGAGTTGAGAATAGTTAGGGAATTTTCAGATGTCTTTCTCAAGGGGCTAACTGGGTTGCCACCCAGCAGAGAAGTGGAATTTGGAATCGAGTTGTTACCTAGGACAGCTCCGGTGTCTATCGCTCCTTACCAGATGGCACCAAAGGAGTTGGTAGAACTTAAGGCATAGATTCAGGAATTGTTGGATCGAGGATTCATCCGACCAAGTGTGTCTCCATAGGGAGCATCGATGTTATTTTTGGAGAAGAAGGTTGGAACCTTGCAAATGTGCATCAATTATCGACAGTTAAACAAGTTAACTGTTAAAAACAAGTACCCTCTACCGAGAATCGATAATCTTTTTAATCTGCTTAGAGGAGCTTCTGTTTTCTCAAAGATTGATTTGTGTTTAGGATATCACCAATTGAGGTTAAGGAGGCAGATGTTCATCAGACAGCTTTCAGAACTTGTTATGGGCACTACAAGTTCTTGGTGATGCCATTCGGGTTGACGAACACACTTGCTGCTTTTATGGATCTAATGAATCGGGTTTTCCAACCCTACTTAGATCGGTTCGTGGTAGTCTTTATAGATGACATTCCGGTGTACTCAAAAGATGAGGTGGAGCATGATGCACACTTAAGGATTGTGATGTAGACTTTGAGGGAGAAGCAACTGTATGCCAAATTCAATAAGTGTGAATTTTGGCTAAGGGAGGTTACTTTTCTAAGACATGTGGTGTCAGCCGAGGGGATTAAGGTGGATCCTCAGAAAATTGAAGCGGTGTTAGACTGGAAAACACCTAAGTCGGTATCGAAAATATGAAGTTTTTTGGGCTTGGCAGGATACTATAGGCGGTTTGTTGAGGGCTTTTCAGTAATTGCTGCACCCATAACTAAGTTGTTGAGGAAAGGGTACCATTTGTTTGGACGGACAAGTAGCAAGAGAGTTTTGGAAAACTTAAGAAGGTTTTAACTGAGGCCCCTGTGTTGATTCAACCAGTGCCTGAGAAGGAGTTTACGGTTTATAGTGATGCATCGCAGGTGGGCTTAGGATGTGTATTGATGCAAGAAGGAAAGGTGGTTGTGTATACGTCACAGAAACTTAAGACTCACGAGGTGAACTACCCAACCCATGATTTTGAGCTAGCTGCGGTGGTTTACGCACTAAAGATATGAAGGCATTACTTATACGGGGAGAAGTGTATAATTTATTCGGACCACAAGAGTTTGAAGTACCTCCTTACCCAAAAGGAGCTAAACCTTAGGCAGCGTAGGTGGGTGGAATTATCGAAGGATTAGGATTTTACGATTAAATACCACCCTGGCAAAGCGAATGTGGTAGCCGATGCATTGAGTCGTAGGGCTGAGTCAGACTTGAGGACTATGCCCGCCCGATTAAGCTTGTTGGATGATGGTAGCTTGTTAGTTGAGCTTCAAGTAGAGCCAATGTGGGTCAAGCAGATAAAGAGTAAGCAGTTGACAGATGAGACCTTGGGTGCTCGTCTTAGACAAGTAGAGAATGGGGAGACATCGGATTTTGGGATAAATAGTAAAGAAGTGTTGTGTTTCCGTGGGAGAATGTGTATGCCTCAGGACAGTGATCTAAGGCAGTCTATTCTGCGAGAAGCACATAGCAACCTCTATGCTATGCATCCTGGGGAAAACAAGATGTATTGGAACTTGCGGGAGCTTTACTGGTGGCCTGGACTTAAACGCGAGGTTATGGAGTTTGTAAGTAAGTGTTTGGTCTGTCAAAAGGTGAAGGCGGAACATCAGCTACCTTGGGGATTGCTTCAGCCAGTGAAGATTCCACTCTGGAAGTAGGAGAGGATCACTATGGACTTTGTTAGTGGGCTACCTTTAACCCCTACTAAGAAAGACTTGATATAGGTCATAGTGGATCGATTAACCAAGTCTGCCTATTTCGTACCGGTTCATACCGACTACTTGTTGCAAAAGCTGGCTAGGATGTATGTGGCGGAGATTGTAAGATTGCATGGAGTGCCGGTATCCATAATATCTGATAGGGACCCACGTTTCACTTCACGATTTTGGAAGAAGCTGCATGAGGCGTTGGTTACTAGGTTGAACTTCGGTATGGCTTTCCACCCTCAAACTGATGGACAATCGAAAAGGGTGATCCAAGTATTGGAAGATATGTTGAGGGGATGCGTGATTGAGTTCCAAGGTAGCTGGAAGGACTATCTACCATTAGCCGGATTCGCGTACAATAATAGCTATCAAGCAAGCATTAGGATGGCTCTATACGAAGCACTGTATGGACGAAGGTGTCGAATTCCAACATGTTGGACAGAGTTGGGCGAATGAAGGGTTTTGGGCCCTGAGTTAGTAGCCGATACTGAGGATAAGGTGAAATTGATCCGAGATCGGTTGAAGGAGGCCTTGGATAGGCAGAAGTTGTAACACCCCGAACCCGAGACCGACACCGGAGTCGAACACGAGATGTTAACAGACTTTAAACCCTTTATAAAAATATTTCTCAGACAATGCCAATCTGTGTACTAGTCGCTTTAAAAATCATATCTTGAGTTTCACAACTCGAAAATCAGTTTCGTGATTTTTACCTGAAACTAGACTCATATGCCCATCTACATATTTTTTTCTAGAATTTTTAGTCGGGCCAATTAGTACAGTTTATTAGTCAAAGTCTCTCATGTTACAGGGATCGACTACACTGACCTTTGCGCATTACGACCTGGATATCTCCCTGCACAGAGCTTCAATACTGATGCCGTTTGTTTCTATAGAAACTAGACTCAGAGAGGAATCTATCCATATATGGTATGACTCCTAGTTGTCTCTGGTTAATTTATAATGAATTTCCAAAGTCGGAACAGGGAATCCAGAAACCGTTCTGGCCCTGTCTCACGAGAACCTGAATATCTCTTAGCATACTGTCCATATGATCTTTTCGTTGCTTCTAAATGAAAATAGACTCATCGAGCTTCGAATACATAATTTATTCATCAATTTATTCCACTCCTACTATTTTTAGTGATTTTTCAATCTCACGTCACTGCTGCTGCCAGCATCTGTTACGAAAGCAACTATGCCCATTTCGTGATTTCTCCTTGATCTAACTAGTAATTCGTCATACATATCACAAATTATGATCATGACTAGCCATGCCAAAGGCTAATCATTGTCAAACATCCCCCTACTACACTATTGCCATATCATGAATTTTAACACCAAAATAATCAACCATGACATATGGCATAAAAAGGTCGAATTATCAAGATTTACGACCTAACGTTATGAAACCAAACCCAACCGAACATTTATGCCATTTTCGCATGGCTAAAAGTTTACATACCAAAGTTCAAACACAACATAATAGCCTATACATGCCGAAATGTTCTCCTAAGCCGACTAAGAAGAAAGTACCAAAACTTGCTAGCCGGTGTGATGACTTCGACGACGGCACGATCACGCGAAAAGAGACGAGTCCAAGAAACCTAGAATAGGTGACAAGCAAACACCGAATGAGTATATAACTCAGTAAGCCATAAGCATTCCACAACCATCCATTAATAAAATTATCACAACAGGAAACAATGAAATGAGGTTAAGTACTCCATCCATACCAAACTATACCATAGTTCCTTAAACCCTATGGTTCAATCTCATACCAAGTCCTACATTGGCCTTTCATACATCATTTTATTTTCGTTATAATCATACAATTAAACGAACTTTCACCTATTCCACAATGAACCTTATGTACGTGACTTCAACTATAATCGTCACATAGGTTCAAAACTTACCAAGCTCAACTCCAAATATAAACATAGCGCCTATTAGCCATGAACTCAAGGTACTTACCTTTTCCGCTGTCCAAAATTGACTCGGTAAAGTCGCACCCTTCATGTAAATAATTTATAGAAAATATATATTGGGTTCGCACACATAGTGCTTAATAATCAACCGCGCACACTTAGTGCCATGCACTTTAAACTCACACACTTAGTGCCATGCATTTCAAGTTCGCACACTTACCTTTTCCGCTGTCCAAAATCGACTCGGTAAGGTCGCACCCTTAATGTAAATAATTTATAGAAAATATATATTGGGTTCGCACACATAGTGCTTAATAATCAACCACGCACACTTAGTGCCATGTACTTTAAACTCGCACACTTAGTGCTGTACAATTTAAACCCGCACACTTAGTGCCAATCTCATGACCGTGAACACTTATTGCCCGCACACTTAGTGCCGAAAACCAGCCACTCAATAGGCTTCACTTCCTTTTTACATTCGACAAATTTCATCTCTACTTACATATACATTTGTATACATTTCATCTCATTAAACACAATGGTATAGGTATTACGATCCTTTAAATCAATACCAAAGATATGCTTAATGACTTACTTGTGTTGGGTAAGATGGTTCCAACTCGGCTACTCGATGATCTTTTCTTTGCCTTTGCTCGATTCTCCTCCTTTAACTCCTTGAGCTTAATCAATAAATCAACTAGTTTAACCGCCTTGCTAAATATTTACAATCCAATGACACATGCATATGTATGTTAGTATATTCGGCAATCACCCTTACTAATCACCCACTTGATCAATTATGGAGAATCAAAGTTAATATCACAATGTGTACCCTATATGGCCCATTATACATAATCAAATTTAACATCATCTATATATTTACTCATATGGCCGAATATACCTAATCATACATACACCTAAGCAAAAATAATTTCTAAAATCTTTATATCATTTATACACTAGTAAAGCATCCTCTCCCTTTCCATCAATTTAGCACATGCATTACTCATTAACCTACAAAAATTATATTCGGCCTTAGCACACAACTTGCTAGCCGATTCTTCCCCATCTAGCAACCAATGCACATATGTGCTCACTCAAAAATGCTAAAAAAAAAGAGATTCAAGAATCATCAATCCACCATCACATGCATCATTAACAAGCTTCATATTTAGCATGCAATGGCATTAACACAAACTCCACCTAGGCCGAATCTTAACTCATCTTCATGCCTCATCACCACAACATCAAACATCAAAATACCAACCAAGAATGTAACATGCATGGCCGAATATCATCTCCATCATTTAACAAAGTTTGAACCATGGCTAGGTAGATTTCAAACTTACAACTTAAAATATACATGAATCTCAAAGAATAATATCAAACATACCTCAATCTAGTTACATGCATGGCCAAACTTCCTCCTAATTCTCTTCCAAACCAAACATGAAGCAAGAACTCCTTCCTCCTCCCTTAGAATTTTCGGTCAAAAGAGGATGAAAAAGGATGAACAAGTTTTTCTTTTCCTTCCTTTAGCTCACGGCAATGGGGGGGGGAAACAACCACTCATTTTTTTGTTTTTCCTTTCTTTATTACCCATACTCCTTATTTTATTTTTTTCCTACATACCTCACTAGGCCAACATGTTCCCAACATGTTTCCACCCATAGCATGGCCAACCACTAGCTTAAATTTTGGGTAATTTGACATGCAAACCCATCATTTTCACAACATGCATTAATAGACCATTTTAAATTAGCCTATCATATTTTCACCATGTCTCATATCGATCCCTATTTAATAATTTCTCATACAATTGGCAAAATTGGAGAATGAAACTTCCACATACTCATGTACACACATAATAAGCATAGAATATGGAAATTAATTATTTTTATGACTTGGTTTTGTGGTCCCGAAACCACTTCCCGACTAGGGTCAATTTTGGGCTGTTACAACTCTCCCCCACTTAAGAAATTTTCGTCCCCGAAAATCTTACCGGTAAATTGGTTTGGGTATCGTTCTTTCATCGAGCTCTCGGTTTCCCAAGTAGCTTCCTCGATCCCATGTTTGAGCCATAACACCTTCACTAACGGAACCCTTTTGTTTTGCAACTCCTTCACTTCACGAGCTAGGATACGTATCGGTTCTTCTTCATAACTCATATCGGCTTGAATTTCAACCTCTGATGGGCTAATTATATGCGATGGATCAGATCGATAGCGTCGAAGCATTGAAACATGAAAGACGTCGTGAATCTTTTCAAGCTCAGGGGGCAAAATCAATCTATACGCAACCGGACCAACTCGTTCGGAGATTTCGTACGGCCCAATGAATCTCGGGCTCAACTTGCCCTTACGGCCAAACCTGAGTACCTTTTTCCAAGGCGAAACTTTAAGGAACACTTTATCTCTTACCTGATATTCAATGTCCTTTCGTTTCAAGTCCGCATACGATTTCTGACGATCTGTGGCTGCCTTCAGACTTTCACGGATTACTTTTACTTTCTGTTCGGCATCTTTAATCAAATCAACTCCGAAAATTTTACTTTCACCGAGCTCGGTCCAAAACAATGGTGTACGGAATTTACGACCGTACAAAGCCTCGTAAGGTGCCATCTTAATACTTGATTGAAAACTATTGTTGTAAGCGAATTCAATCAAAGGTACATACCGTTCCCATGAACCACTAAACTCAAGGATGCAGCATCTCAGCATATCCTCGAGTATCTGAATTATCCGCTCGGATTGACCATCGGTTTGGGGATGAAAAGCGGTGCTAAAATGCAGCTTGGTACCCAAAGCTTCTTGCAATTTCTTCCAAAATCGCGAGGTGAATCTCGGATCTCTATCCGACACGATAGAAATAGGTACTCCATGTAATCTCACAATCTGAGAAACATACAATTCGGCTAGTTTATCCAATGAAAAATCCGTACGCACGGGGATAAAGTGAGCTGACTTAGTCAGTCTATCAACAACAACCCAAATCGCATCCTTCTTACTTGTTGACAATGGTAGTCCGGACACAAAGTCCATTGTGACTCGATCCCATTTCCACTCGGGTATCATGATCGGCTGAAGTAATCCTGAAGGCACTTGATGTTCCGCTTTCACTTGTTGACATATTAAACATCTCGAAACAAAGTCGGAGATGTCCCGTTTCATACCATGCCACCAAAACCGTCGTTTCAAATCGTTGTACATTTTCGTACTCCCCGGGTGAATTGACATTCGGCTACAATGAGCTTCGTTCAGAATCATCGAAATGAGTTCTGAATTTCTTGGAACACACAACCGACTTCTGAACCTCAAACAATCGTCATCATCAATTTGAAATTCGGATTCCATATTCGGAATACATTCAGCCCGTTTTGCAACCAATTCATCGTCGACTTTCTGAGCTTCACGAATTTGATGAATCAATGATGGTTTGGCCTTTAATTCAGCTACTAACACATTGTCGGGTAGAACAGACAAGTGCACATTCATCGCTCGTAAAGCAAACAGCGATTTCCGGCTTAAGGCGTCCGCAACCACATTAGCCTTTCCCGGGTGGTAATCAATGACAAGCTCGTAATCTTTCAACAACTCAAGCCAACGTCTTTGTCGCAGATTTAAGTCTCTTTAAGTCATCAAATATTTGAGACTTTTGTGATCCGAAAATACATGGCACTTTTCGCCAAACAAGTAATGTCGCCATATTTTCAAAGCGAATACGATGGCGGCTAGTTCGAGATCATGGGTTGGATAATTTCTCTCGTGTGGCTTCAATTGTCTCGACGCATAGGCCACAACTCGGCCTTCTTGCATCAATACGCAACCCAACCCGAGTAGGGATGCGTCACTATAAATGACAAACTCTTTGCCTGATTCGGGTTGCACTAAAATTGGAGCTTCAGTCAAATGAGTTTTCAGTTGATCGAAGCCTTTCTGACATTTCTCCGCCCATTCGAACTTAGCATCCTTTTGAAGTAGCTTCGTCATTGGTGTGGCTATCATCGAGAAACCTTTGACAAATCGTCGGTAATAACCGGCGAGTCCCAAAAAGCTCCGAACCTCAGTAATATTTCTCGGAGGTTTCCAGTTAAGTATGGCTGAGATTTTGTTCGGGTCAACTCGAATACCCGATGCGGATACCACATGACCCAAGAAGCTAACCTCTCTTAACCAGAACTCACACTTACTGGACTTAGCATATAACTTCTTATCCCGCAAAACTTGCAACACTAATCTCAAGTGTTCAGCATGTTCGATCTCATCTCTTGAATAGACCAAGATGTCATCAATGAACACAACTACGAACCGATCCAAATATGGTCTGAAGATCCGATTCATCAAATCCATAAATACCGCAGGGGCATTAGTGAGCCCAAACGGCATCACTAAGAACTCGTAGTGACCGTACCTCGTTCTGAAAGCAGTTTTGGGTATGTCCGAATCTCGAATTCGCAACTGATAATAGCCCGATCTCAAATCTATTTTTGAGAACATTGAGGCTCCCTTCAGTTGGTCGAACAAATCATCGATGCGCGGCAACGGATATTTGTTCTTTATCGTCACTTTATTCAGTTGACGATAGTCAATGCACAACCTCATGGTTTCGTCCTTCTTTTTCACGAACAATACTAGTGCACCCCAAGGTGAGAAACTTGGTCGAGCAAAACCTCTATCTGTCAATTCTTGCAACTGAGATTTTAACTCTTTTAACTCGGTTGGTGCCATACGATACGGAGCTATCGAAATCGGCGTAGTCCCAGGTACAAGCTCAATACCAAACTCTACCTCCCGAACAGGTGGTAAACCCGGTAATTTTTCAGGAAAAGCATCCGGGTATTCACAAACCACCGGCACAAATTCGGGTTTCTTTTCTAACTCTTTGTCATCAAGTACATACGCAAGGTATGCTTCGCACCCTTTTCTTACATATTTCTGGGCCAACATTACTGATATTACAGCTGGCAACCCCCTTAAGTCCGTAGACTCAATTCGAATTATCTCGTTATTTGCGCACCTCAAATCAATAGTCTTGCTTTTGCAATTCACAACCGCATCATGCGCGGTCAACCAATCCAAACCAAGAATAACGTCAAATTCGTCAAACGGCAAAAGCATCAAATCGGCCGGAAGACAGGATTGTCGGATTTTTAGAGGGCATCTCTTACACACTTTATCAACAAGTACGCATTGACCCAAAGGGTTTGACACTCGAATTACGAACTTAGTAGACTCAACAGGTAGAGTCTTACTGGATGCTAAGGTTTCGCATACATATGAATGAGTAGAGCCAGGGTCAATCAATGCAATCACATTAGTATCAAAGAGAGTGAAGGTACCAGTGATGACGTCAGGGGAGGATGCCTCCTCTCGTGCGCGAATGGCATATGCTCTAGCAGGAGTACGGTTCTCGGCTCGAACAGCCGTATCAGAGGTCCCTCTCTGACTACCACCCCTACCTCCTAAAATTCTCGGTGGTCTACCTCTAGTTGTCACTCCATTAGGTCTTGCACCTTGAATCTTATTCTTCTCATCAAGCTCCGTGCAATCTCTAATGAAGTGGTCCTTCGAACCGCATCCGTAACAAGCCCTGTTAATAGACTTACCCCAACATTCACCTATGTGTCATCTTCCACATTGGGGACATTCAGGTTTCTCTAGACGATTATTGCCCACACTAGCTACCGAAGTAGCTCGGGAGTCCGTCGATGGTCTTGCTCTGATGGAAATTCCCGCAGTCGTCCTCGACTTATTAGTGTCCTCCCTGAACTTCTTTACGGCTGAGAACGGAGCTTTACCCGTCGATCTTTTACGATAGTCTCTAGCTTCAAATTCAGCCTTCTTCTTCTCCTTTCCAAGTTCTTCCGCCTTGCAGGCTCGTTCGACTAGTGTTACGAATTCTTTTATTTCCAAAATACCCATTAGTAGCTTTAAATCTTCATTCAATCCTTCTTCGAATCTTTTGCACATAGCAACCTCATCAGCTACACACTCCCGGGCATACCTACTGAGTCTTACGAATTCATGTTCGTATTCAGATACTGTCATACGGCCTTGCTTGAGTTCCAAGAATTCCTTACGCTTTTGATCAATGAACCGTTGACTAATATATTTCTTTCGAAATTCCGTCTGAAAGAAGTCCCAAGTTACTCGTTCGTTTGGGACTATGGAAATCAGGGTCCTCCACCAATAGTAGGCTGAGTCCCGCGAGAAGGATATAGCACACTTTAGACATTCATCGAGTGTGCATGACAGTTCATCAAACACCCGAATGGTCTTATCAAGCCAGAACTCGGCCCTTTCAGCATCATCAGTAACTATGGCCCTGAACTCCTCAGCCCCGCGCTTCCTAATCAAGTCTACAGGTGGCTTACTCAACCTCACAGGATCAGTAACTGATGGCATTACTGGCTCCGGGGGTGGATTATTCAAATTCGGGAATTGTTGGACAGCCGGATTGGTTCGGGCATACTGCGCGACCCACTCATTCATCATGGTAAAGAAGGCTTGTTTAGCCGCCTCACCTTGATTATTCGCAGATGACTGAGGTTCAATAGGCGGTGTCCCTTGTGCAGGAGTAGCCGCTACACTTTCAATGTCATCCGCCAAGGTTCTCTCTACACCGGGATCCATTTACTAATCAAAACATAAATTTTAACCGTCAGAAGTCATCACACAGTTAAACATTAACATTCGGCATGTATAGCTAGACTCATACGTGCTATGGTAGTCCTAGAACCGACTAAACCATAGCTCTGATACCAATCAAATGTAACACCCCGAACCCGAGACCGACACCGGAGTCGAACACGAGATGTTAACAGACTTTAAACCCTTTATAAAAATATTTCTCAGACACTGCCAATCTGCGTACTAGTCGCTTTAAAAATCATATCTTGAGTTTCACAACTCGAAAATCAGTTTCATGATTTTTCCATGAAACTAAACTCATATGCCCATCTACATATTTTTTTCTAGAATTTTTGGTCGGGCCAATTAGTACAGTTTATTAGTCAAAGTCTCCCATGTTACAGGGATCGACTACACTGACCTTTGCGCATTACGACCTGGATATCTCCCTGCACAGAGCTTCAATACTGATGCCGTTTGTTTCTATAGAAACTAGACTCAGAGAGGAATCTATCCATATATGGTATGACTCCTAGTTGTCTCTGGTTAATTTATAATGAATTTCCAAAGTCGGAACAGGGAATCCAGAAACCGTTCTGGCCCTGTCTCACGAGAACCTGAATATCTCTTAACATACTGTCCATATGATCTTTTCGTTGCTTCTATATGAAAATAGACTCATCGAGCTTCGAATACATAATTTATTCATCAATTTATTCCACTCCTACTATTTTTAGTGATTTTTCAATCTCACGTCACTGCTGCTGCCAGCATCTGTTACGAAAGCAACTATGCCCATTTCGTGATTTCTCCTTGATCTAACTAGTAATTCGTCATACATATCACAAATTATGATCATGACTAGCCATGCCAAAGGCTAATCATTGTCAAACATCCCCCTACTACACTATTGCCATATCATGAATTTTAACACCAAAATAATCAACCATGACATATGGCATAAAAAGGTCGAATTATCAAGATTTACGACCTAACGTTATGAAACCAAACCCAACCGAACATTTATGCCATTTTCGCATGGCTAAAAGTTTACATACCAAAGTTCAAACACAACATAATAGCCTATACATGCCGAAATGTTCTCCTAAGCCGACTAAGAAGAAAGTACCAAAACTTGCTAGCCGGTGTGATGACTTCGACGACGGCACGATCACGCGAAAAGAGACGAGTCCAAGAAACCTAGAATAGGTGACAAGCAAACACCGAATGAGTATATAACTCAGTAAGCCATAAGCATTCCACAACCATCCATTAATAAAATTATCACAACAGGAAACAATGAAATGAGGTTAAGTACTCCATCCATACCAAACTATACCATAGTTCCTTAAACCCTATGGTTCAATCTCATACCAAGTCCTACATTGGCCTTTCATACATCATTTTATTTTCGTTATAATCATACAATTAAACGAACTTTCACCTATTCCACAATGAACCTTATGTACGTGACTTCAACTATAATCGTCACATAGGTTCAAAACTTACCAAGCTCAACTCCAAATATAAACATAGCGCCTATTAGCCATGAACTCAAGGTACTTACCTTTTCCGCTGTCCAAAATTGACTCGGTAAAGTCGCACCCTTCATGTAAATAATTTATAGAAAATATATATTGGGTTCGCACACATAGTGCTTAATAATCAACCGCGCACACTTAGTGCCAAGCACTTTAAACTCACACACTTAGTGCCATGCATTTCAAGTTCGCACACTTACCTTTTCCGCTGTCCAAAATTGACTCGGTAAAGTCGCACCCTTCATGTAAATAATTTATAGAAAATATATATTGGGTTCGCACACATAGTGCTTAATAATCAACCGCGCACACTTAGTGCCATGCACTTTAAACTCACACACTTAGTGCCATGCATTTCAAGTTCGCACACTTACCTTTTCCGCTGTCCAAAATCGACTCGGTAAGGTCGCACCCTTAATGTAAATAATTTATAGAAAATATATATTGGGTTCGCACACATAGTGCTTAATAATCAACCACGCACACTTAGTGCCGTGTACTTTAAACTCGCACACTTAGTGCTGTACAATTTAAACCCGCACACTTAGTGCCAATCTCATGACCGTGAACACTTATTGCCCGCACACTTAGTGCCGAAAACCAGCCACTCAATAGGCTTCACTTCCTTTTTACATTCGACAAATTTCATCTCTACTTACATATACATTTGTAGACATTTCATCTCATTAAACACAATGGTATAGGTATTACGATCCTTTAAATCAATACCAAAGATATGCTTAATGACTTACTTGTGTTGGGTAAGATGGTTCCAACTCGGCTACTCGATGATCTTTTCTTTGCCTTTGCTCGATTCTCCTCCTTTAACTCCTTGAGCTTAATCAATAAATCAACTAGTTTAACCGCCTTGCTAAATATTTACAATCCAATGACACATGCATATGTATGTTAGTATATTCGGCAATCACCCTTACTAATCACCCACTTGATCAATTATGGAGAATCAAAGTTAATATCACAATGTGTACCCTATATGGCCCATTATACATAATCAAATTTAACATCATCTATATATTTACTCATATGGCCGAATATACCTAATCATACATACACCTAAGCAAAAATAATTTCTAAAATCTTTATATCATTTATACACTAGTAAAGCATCCTCTCCCTTTCCATCAATTTAGCACATGCATTACTCATTAACCTACAAAAATTATATTCGGCCTTAGTACACAACTTGCTAGCCGATTCTTCCCCATCTAGCAACCAATGCACATATGTGCTCACTCAAAAATGCTAAAAAAAAAAAGAGATTTAAGAATCATCAATCCACCATCACATGCATCATTAACAAGCTTCATATTTAGCATGCAATGGCATTAACACAAACTCCACCTAGGCCGAATCTTAACTCATCTTCATGCCTCATCACCACAACATCAAACATCAAAATACCAACCAAGAATGTAACATGCATGGCCGAATATCATCTCCATCATTTAACAAAGTTTGAACCATGGCTAGGTAGATTTCAAACTTACAACTTAAAATATACATGAATCTCAAAGAATAATATCAAACATACCTCAATCTAGTTACATGCATGGCCAAACTTCCTCCTAATTCTCTTCCAAACCAAACATGAAGCAAGAACTCCTTCCTCCTCCCTTAGAATTTTCGGTCAAAAGAGGATGAAAAAGGATGAACAAGTTTTTCTTTTCCTTTCTTTAGCTCACGGCAATTGGGGGGGAGAACAACCACTCATTTTTTTTGTTTTTCCTTTCTTTATTACCCATACTCCTTATTTTATTTTTTTCCTACATACCTCACTAGGCCAACATGTTCCCAACATGTTTCCACCCATAGCATGGCCAACCACTAGCTCAAATTTTGGGTAATTTGACATGCAAACCCATCATTTTCACAACATGCATTAATAGACCATTTTAAATTAGCCTATCATATTTTCACCATGTCTCATATCGATCCCTATTTAATAATTTCTCATACAATTGGCAAAATTGGAGAATGAAACTTCCACATACTCATGTACACACATAATAAGCATAGAATATGGAAATTAATTATTTTTATGACTCGGTTTTGTGGTCCCGAAACCACTTCCCGACTAGGGTCAATTTTGGGCTGTTACAGAAGTCGTATGCTAACCTTAAGCATCGAGAAATAGAGTTTGCAGAGGGGGACTTAGTTTTCCTTAAGGCCTCTCCTTGGAATAAGGTATTAAGGTTTGGACGGAAGAGGAAGCTGAGCCTAAGGTTCATTGGGCCATATCGGATTGTAAGGCGAATTGGGCTAGTCACTTACCAGCTGGAGTTACGTCCTAAACTAAGCTAGATCCACGACATGTTTCATCTTTCCATGCTAAGACGGTATCGTTTGGATCCTTCACATGTCGTGGCGGTTGAAGAAATCAAGGTCAAACCAGACCTAACTTTCAAAGAAAAGCCCATACAAATAATTGATCGAGATGTCAAAGAGCTAAAAAGGAAGTCCGTTCCATTAGTCAAAGTGCTTTGGTAGAATCACAAGGGTGAGGAGGCTACTTGGGAACTTGAAGAATTGATGCGACGTCAATATCCCCAACTGTTTGAATCAGGTAAAATTTTAAGGACGAAATTTCTTTTAAGGGGTAGAGTTGTAATGCCCAAAAAATCCCGAAATCCAAAAATCCCAAAATCTTGAATTTTTTTTTGTACTTAGCAATTCCGGTTAAGTGTTAATTACACAAGGGTAGGTCTTGATCAAGGTTTGAGTTCAAATTGAGGGGTAGAAGAAATTATAATTTAATTATTAAAAGAATCAGGGTTGGCAAGTAGTTAGGCATTAAAATAAAGATAGGGGAAAATAACATCAAAAAGCCTTGTGGATAAGTGGCTAAGTGACGCCACTTATAGTGTAGGGAGGTGGCGTTAATAGATAGCAAGGAGGTCCAAGGTTTGAATCCTAGCTTAGTGTTTTTAGAAGTTTAATTTTGGCCTTCTAGAAGGTTGAAAGTGGCGTGGAAATGGAGTCCAAAGGAAGTGTTCAAGAGAGAAATCTGAGGAAAAGATCAAGGGGTTATCAGGGAGAAAAACGAGAAGATAAGAAGTGAAGAGCAAGTGGAGACAGAATGGGAACTTGGCCTTGAAGAGTTCGGCCATAAGGGTTATAAATAGGTGCCGAATGCAAGGGTATGAGGCTAATCCCAAAATTTTTTTCTCACCTTGTTTCCAGAAACCCTCTTCCCTAAAAGTCGAAAACCCTTTTGTTATCGTCCTTTTCTTTCTGTGGATTTCTCCAAAAGCTGAACATCCTTGTTCTCCTTTTTATTTTCCTTGTGCCAATTTCTTTGTTTCACTTTTGGGTTTAGCCGATTCTTCTTCCTCTCCCCCTTGGTACCGAATAAGCAATTGTTGCCATTCAAATCTCTAGAGCCGAATACTCTTTGACCGAATCCAGTGTAAGTGTTACTCTTCCAATCGGTTTTCTTTGCTAAGTATCGAATATTGTCCCTCACTCTTTCTAATCAACTGTGGTAGGGAATTAGTATCGGATCTCGGATCTTAGCTCATTGTCGAATTGCTCCTTAGGTGTTGCAGTATTGGTAAGTATTCCTCTCCCATTGGCAAAGGTGGCCGAATGTTCATAGTTAAGGTAAGGGGAATGGTGTTGGATACGAGTCATCTATTATTCTGGTTTTAATGAGTAAGATTAATGCAGATCTAGGGAGTACGTGATCAAGGAAAGCTATTAAAGATTGGTGTTCAAGGTAAGGTTAAGGTGAGGTTTCGGTTTTTTGGGTAGAATATGGATTAAACATATGATTAATGGAAGGGTGATATCATTGTAGGTTGGTGACTAAGGGAATCATGGCACACTTGCTTACCAGGTGTGTACATACACTACACACAGACTATGAATCGACAAAAGCCGAAATGCTGAAATGTCGAAAAGCCGAAATGTTGAAAAGCTGAAAGTTTGGCTACGGTAGTCTTGTGAGTGCGCGAACACTCGTAAGGGGGAGACCAATAGGTTGCCTGAGAGTGGACTTAGGTTGTGATTTCTCTATATGGGCCAGAATGGGCTAAATGGGCGCGATGGGCTATTAGGCCCATAATAGGAAAAAACTGAATATTGATGCTATGTGATAGGAATTTGTATGTGAGCATGAATATGAATGTGACTGGGCCTAACGGGCCATATAAATGTGATTTTGGCCTAATGGGCCATATCAATGTGATTTGGGCCTAATGGGCCATATGAATATGATTGGGCTTAATAGGCCAGATACAGGTATGTGAATTTGTTTGGTCGTTGTAAGGGGTTTTGGGCCTAGTATATGATAACTACATATGACTTAATTAATATATTGCGACCGTGGACAAGTCAAAGGGTTAAGGTGTGGCAACGGGTATATGCATGTCTAGGACTGGGTCTAAGGAGAGCTTGGTACTTAAGCGATCTTAATGACCCACCTCCTCTTCTCTGGAATCCTACCTAGTGCATAGTATTCGTTCATCTTAGCTCGCGGGACTTGTTAACGGGTCATGGTAAGTGAAAACCATAATTAAGGGAAAATTATCGAAATGCCCTTAATGGAAAAAATGACCAAAATACCCCTAGGTGTTGAATGTAAGTTTTATGGATGTGACATGCATACATATGATGTTATGCTTAGGTTGCATATAGGGTGGGAACTATGGAACAGAGGAAGTATATGAGGATCACATGGTTGCCTTACAATCGTAGATCCACAGACGGCTTTTAAAGCCCAATATGTAAATGAAAGTAGTTCCGCAACCGGGCTACCATTGGTGTGTGGGCTGGGTGGGTCGATATTTATATCCCCACATGGTGTGACGAGGAACGGAGCTGGTGTGTAGCGGATGGATAATTTGGATGGGATTGCATTGCATGTTTGATGATTTATCTTTGAATGCTTGTTTTTCATCGAGGGTTGTACACACTGAGTTTGCAAAAACTCACCCCCTCTTTTATTTTATTTTCAGGTCATGCTCAGTAGAAGGTTCGATGTTTGGAGGGACTCTGGGTGGCCAGCTTGCAAGATAATTCGGACTTGGTTTTTTTTAAGCATTTAAGTTTTATTTCTTTTTAAGTGTGTTCAGATCAGATTGTAATAAGGTTTTCATTATGTTATTGTTACTTGAATTATTATTATTATTTTCATTGTAATTACGAGAAGTTGAACATGGATTTCTTAAATTATAGTATGTTTTCTACGTTTCTGAAACTAAGTTTTTTTAAAAAAATGTTTTAAACAAGGCTTTCATAACTAAAAGGTTTTTTTAGTTAATTAGGGTTTCTTTTATTTTAAGAAGGGTTTTCGATGAAAACAAGATTTTCTATAAACACTTCAATGTGACACACCAAATTCGGCCATAGCGTCTGAGCCGGGTATGGGATGTTACAAATGATGTTGAGACTAATGCGCCAGCTCCCTCTCAAGGGGCAGCGCCGTCTGATTCTAAACTTGTGTCGAGTAGTCACGGTGGAGAGGCTAAAGAAGCCCTTTTTCCAATTAACGAACGAGTGGTTCACACAATAGATCCAAACAAATCCGGTTGCTCAATAACCTCTACCCCCATCTAATCCTCAACCGATCCCTGTAGCCCCTCAAGTTGTGGAATTTTAACAAATATGTAAGCCACTAGTTGATAAAATTTGAAAGTACGGGGCCAAAGAGTTTAGAGCTACCGTTGATGACGATCCTGAGATAGCTGAATTTTGGCTTGAAAATACTATTCGGGTATTTGATGAATTATCATGTATGCCAGCTGAGTCTTTAAAGTGTGTCATTTCCTTATTGAGAGACACTATGTATCAATGGTGGAGTACTTTGGTGTCTATAATACCAAGGGAAAGAGTGACTTGGGAATTCTTTCAAACTGGGTTCAGGAAGAAATACATAAGTCAGAGATTTTTAGATCAAAAGCATAAAGAGTTTCTAGAATTAAGACAAGGTCGTATGACTGTGACAGAGTATGAAAGAGAATTTGTACGGTTGAGCAAGTATGCTTGGGAGTATGTTTCTATTGAACAAATCATGTGCAAGCGGTTTGTTGATGGGTTGAACAAGGATATAAAACTTTTAGTTGGAATTCTAGAATTGAAAGAATTTGTTGTCCTGGTTGACAAAGCTTGCAAAGCCGAAAAGCTTAGCAAAGAGAAAAGCAGATTCAGATGCAAGAGACTCAAGAAAAAGATCGATGAATAAGCCGTATCAGTCTTCATCAAAGAAATCATGAGATTCGTATAATCGATCCAATGCTTCAATGGGATATCAGAATAAAGATCAAGGAAATTAATTCATGAGTCTTAAAGCTCAAGTTACTTCATTCTTGAGCATTAGCAGTGTGAAAAATAATAAACCCGAGTGTTAACAGTGTGGAAGGTGACATTTTGGGGAATGTTGGGTGAAATATAATAATAGAGTTTGTTACAAATGTGGTTCACAAGATCATTTTATTCCGGATTGCCCAGAGTTAACTAAGAAAGATAAGATTCAGAGTGCAAGATTGAGTAACACAGCTAATAGAGGGAGGCCATCGAGAAATACGAGAAATGTGATAAGGAATAGAGGTACGAAAAAAGACTCTGCTATGAGATTTGAGGCCAGAACACCTACTAGAGCTCATGCTATGCTCGCTCATGAAGAGGTGTCATCACCTGATGTTATCACTGGTATATTTCTCTTTATGACACTAATGTGATTGCATTGATTGATCCTGGATCGACTCATTCATATATCTATATGAATTTAGTGTTTAGTAAGAATTTGCTTGTTGAGTCTACTGAGTTTGTGATTAAAGTATCGAACCCCTTAGGCAAGTATGTTTTAGTTTATAAAGTTTGCAATAATTGTCCTTTAATGACTCAGGGTTACTATTTTCTAGCTGATTTGATGCTTTTGCCATTTGATGACTTAAATGTAATTCTGGGTATGGATTGGTTGACTCTGCATGATGCTGTTGTGAATTGTAGATGACAGACTATTGAATTAAAATGTCAGAATAGTGAAGTCATTTGAATTGAATTAGATGAATCAAGTGAATTACAAGTTGTGGTTTCGTTTATGTCAGTATGTCAGCTATGAGATATGTAAGAAAAGGTTGCAAAGCTTATATTGCTTATATTTTAGATACAAAAGTGTCTGAATCGAAAATTGAATCAATGGTAGTAGTATGTGAGTTTTCGGATGTGTTTTCAGAAGAATTGTCTGGATTGTCACTGATCAGAGAGGTTGAATTTACTATTGATTTAATGTTGGGAACATAATCGATATCTATAACTCTATACAGAATGGCTCCTACAGAGTTAAAAGAATTGAAAGCTCAGTTACAAGAGTTAACAGATAGAGGTTTTGAATGACCTAGTTTTTTGCCCTAGGGTGCGCCAGTATTGTTTGTAAAGAAGAAAGACGGGTCAATGAGAATGTGTATTGACTATCAACAGCTTAATAAGGTTATGATAAAGATCAAGTATCTATTACAGAGAATAAATAATTTGTTTGATCAGTTGAAAGGGACAACAGTGTTTTCGAAGATTGATTTGAGATCTGGTTATTATCAACTGCAAGTTAAAGATTCAGATGTGCCGAAAACTGCTTTTAGAATGAGGTATGGACATTATGAATTTCTTGTTATGCCTTTCGAATTGACTAATGCACCTGTATTCTTTATGGATTTGATGAATCGGATCTTTAGATCATATTTAGACAGATTTGTTGTTGTATTCATTCATGACATTCTGATCTATTCATGAGATGAGACTGAGCATGCTGAGCATTTGAGAATTCTGCTACAGACTTTGAGAGATAAGAAACTGTTTGCTAAATTCAATAATTGTAAGATTTGGCTTAGAGAAGTTGGATTTTTGGGGCATATTGTTTCAACGAAAGGTATAAGAGATGATCCGAACAAGATTTCTGCAGTTGTTGATTGGAAACCACCTAGAAATGTATCTAAGGTCAAAATCTTTTAGGGATTAGCTGGCTATTATTGACATTTCGTTAAAGGATTCTTGATGATCGTTACACCGATGACAAGGTTTCTACAGAAAGATGTGAAATTTGAGTGGTCTGAGAAATGCCAACAGAGTTTCGAGCAGTTGAAAGCGTTGTTAATTGAGGCACCAATTTTGGTTCAACTTGAGTCGGGGAAAGAATTTGTGATTTTCAGCGACGCATCATTGAATGGTTTGGGTTGTGTGTAGATGCAAGAGGGTGAAGTGATAGCTTATGCCTCTAGACAATTAATGCCGCATGAAAAGAATTATCTGACTTATGATTTAGAGTTGATTGCAATTGTGTTTGCATTGAAAATTTGGCGACATCATCTCTACGGTGAAATGTGTCACATCTTTATTGATCGTAATAGTTTAAATTATCTTATGACTCAAAAAGATTTGAATTTGCGTCAACGGAGATGGCCTGAGCTACTAAAAGACTATCAGTTAGAGATTGATTATCATCCAGGAAAAACGAATGTAGTTGCAGCTACTTTGAGTAGAAAATCATTATATGCTTTGCAAGCGATGAATACCCGATTGTCATTATCTGATGATGGTTTGATATTGGTTGAGTTGAAATTTAAACCAGTATTTCGTCAACAGATTTGTGAAGCTCAGAAATATGATAGTGAATTACAAGCTAAAAGAGTACAGTGTGAGTCGACCACAGATTCAGAATATCAGATCGGATCCAATGATTGTTTGATGTTTCGAGGTAGTATGTGTACCAACGAATTCTAAGCTCATTCAGAAAATTTTGAATGAAGCACACAATGGTTGTTTATCTGTTCACCGAAGGAGTACTAAAATGTACAACGATTTGAAACAGTTGTATTGGTGGTCGGGCATAAAACGAGACATTTCTGAATTTGTATCGAGATGTTTAATTTACCAACAAGTTAAAGCCGAACATCAAGTGCCTTCGAGACTGTTACAGCCTCTGATGATGCTAGAGTAGAAATGGGATAGAGTTACGATAGATTTTGTATTGGGTTTGCCCCTGTCTCCTAAAAAGAAAGACGCTATTTGGGTTGTAGTTGATCGATTGACGAAGTTAGTGCATCTGATTCCAATATGTACAGACTATTCACTTGATAAGTTGGCTGAGTTGTACATTTTCGAGATCGTTAGATTGCATGGGGTGTGTAACGCCCCCACGCCCGAGACCGTCGCCGGAGTCGAGTATGAGGTGTTACTAAGCTTAATTTAACATATTTAGAACTTTGGATTATTTATTTCTACATTCACAGCTTTTAAGCTACTTGCATCACAGTCAGAAGAAAAATCATATCTCGAGTTACGAAACTCGAAATCAAGATCCGTAAATTTTCCCTAAATCTAGACTCATATACCTATCTACTAATTTTTTTCTAGAATTTTTTGTTGCGCCAATTAGTACAGTTTATTAGTTAAATTTACCCCTGTTTCAGGACTTGACTGGTCTGACCTCTGTTTACTACGAACCATATTTGTCTCTGTAAAAAATCCATATGACTATGAGGTTTATTTATCCTGAAACTAGACTCAATAAGGATTCTGAGAATATAAAATACACTACCTAATTATATCTTTACAATTTATGGTGAATTTCTAAAGTTGGAA
Organism: Gossypium hirsutum; assembly: GCF_007990345.1. Classification (NCBI taxonomy): domain Eukaryota; kingdom Viridiplantae; phylum Streptophyta; class Magnoliopsida; order Malvales; family Malvaceae; genus Gossypium; species Gossypium hirsutum. Next base: position 64,092,978 of record NC_053425.1, on the reverse strand, counting down.
CAGGGGATTCAGAAACTGCTATGACCCTGTTTCACTAAAATTCAAATATCTTGTAACATATAATATCTTTACCTGTTTCATTTGTTTCATGTGAAACTAGACATAATAAGCTTCAATTTGATATGTAGTCCATCACCAAGTTCAATTTATATGATTTTTAGTAAATTTTTAAACTCGCGTCAGTGTTGCTGCAGTATTCTGTTTATGGCAAATTTCATCCATTTTATGAGTTTTTATGCACTAAGTATCTTAATAATTTTCCTTAACATCAAATATAATCTAAACTAACTATTTTCATAATTTATCATTATCAAGCATTTCCTCAACCATTCCATCACCATACCATAAGATCATTTACACAAAAAAGGTATATTGCTATACATGCCATACTTAAATTTACAAGCCATTACCAAAAGTCTTCCGGATAGTGTGACTGAGCCTTCGACCTATCCCGACTCCTGAGCTGGCTTGTCCAAAACTACAATGAGTAAGAAGGAGGGAGTAAGCATAAATGCTTAGTAAGTTCATATGCAAATAATAAGTAACATAACAAACAGTCATACCAATCAACATTAGCATGTATCACTAAAACACATATCACATTTTTAATCATTTTTCATCATCTTATTACCTTATCGGGGTTGTATCAATACTCAACCCGAGGGTTAAATACATACCTGTCCAAAATATCCATTTCACATCACTTACCAATACGTCTCTTTACATCTCGAATATTCCTCCATTTGAGTAGAACTTTACCCGTTGAACACATCGGAATATAATTCGGATACATGGATAACTTGCACATAAGTGCCATATATGCAATCAAGCAATCATGTAACCCGCCCATAAGCGAACTCGGACTCAACACAACGAGCTCGGGCGTTCGCATCCATAAGTGAACTCGGACTCAACTCAACGAGTTCGGATGCCTAGTTACATCTCACGAACTCGGACTCAACTCAACGAGTTCGGACATTGACATCCATAAGTGAACTCGGACTCAACTCAACGAGTTCGGACATTCGCATCCATAAGTGAACTCGGACTCAACTCAACGAGTTCGGATGCTCAACCATCCTAGTGACATGTCACTTGTATCCTAATCTATTCCTAAGGTTCAAACGGGCTTTTTTTCCTCGAACACTTATCCTTGCCGTCTTCCGTAGAATGCCAAAATCAATACTCGGTAACAATTATATATAACAAGTAGTTCACATAATTTACATATGATTTGAAATTAACCACAAAGCATACATTTCATAATAAAATTCAGCATAACATATAATTAACATCAATAACTTAAAAATAACCATTATGCTACATTATTTACACATGAACTTACCTTGGTACCAAAATACAAAGATTTTGCAATTTAGTCCACAATCTTTTCTTTTCCTCGATTGAGGTCGATTTCACGTCTTTCTTGATCTAAAATAACACATTTAGCTTATTTAATACTCACATTATCAAATTAATCCTTAACTCAAATTTTGGAAAAATTACAATTTTACCCCTAAACTTTTGCATATTTACATTTTTGCCCCTAGGCTCGGGATTAAACTTTATTCCTTATTCTTATGTTTTACAACATGCTGATCACTTTTCTCTTCTATGGCAACATCAAATTCTCACTCTAACATGTACTTGTGACTATTAGGTATTTTTACCGATTAAGCCCTTTTTCTCGTTTTTGCTTAAAATCGAGTAGTACAAGTTGTCTAACATAATTTAATACTTCATATTCTATCATAAAACATCAAAATACACAAATTTCACCTATGGGTATTTTTCCAAATATAAACCCTAGGTTAAATTATTGCTAACATAAGCTTTATTGAGTTACCGGGATCTCAAAAACGTAAAAATCATTAAAAACGGGGCTTGGAATCACTTACTATGGAGCTTGGAAGCTTGAAACAAACCCTAGCTATGGAGGACCCTTGAAATTTCGGCCTAATGAAGAAGATGGACAAAAATTGGCTTTTAATTTTGTTTTTAATTCATTTTAATAACTAAATGTACAAAATACCCTTACTACTAAACTTTTCAAAAATTCCTTCCATGTCCTAATTTTTCCATGAACTTAAAATTGGTCAAATTTCTATTTAAGACCTTCTCATTAATATTCCAAAACAATTTCATACTAAAAACTTCTAGAATGCAAGTTTTGCAACTTATTCGATTTAGTCCCTACTTTCAATTTAAGCACTTTAGGCATAGAATTTCATCACGAAATTTTCACACAATCATGCAATCATATCATAAACCTCAAAATAATTATAAAATAATTATTTCTATCTCAGATTTATGGTCACGAAACCACTATTCCGATTAGGCCCTAATTCGGGATATTACAACTCTCCCGCCCTTTAAGGATTTTCGTCCTCGAAAATCTTACCGGTAAACAGATGTGGGTATTGATTTCTCATAGTTTCTTCGGATTCCCATGTAGCTTCTTCTACTCCATGCCTTTGCCACAACACCTTCACAAGTGCAACATTTTTATTCCTTAGTTGTTTGACCTCTCGAGCTAAAATCTTAATCGGTTCTTCTTCGTAGGTCATATCTGGTTGTAGTTCAATTTCTGTCGGTGAAACTACATGTGAAGGATTCGAACGATACCGACGTAACATAGATACGTGGAACACATCATGAATGTTCTCTAATTCAGGTGGTAATGCTAGCCAATATGCTACCGGTCCAACTTTTTCAATTACTTCATACGGCCCAACAAAACGCGGACTTAATTTGCCCTTCCATCCAAATCTAAGGACTTTCTTCCACGGAGTCACCTTTAAAAATACTTTATCACCAACTTGAAATTCAATGTCCTTTCACTTTAGTTCTGCATAAGATTTCTGTCTATCTGAAGCAGCTTTCAAACAATCTCGAATTATCTTCACTTTTTCTTCAGTTTCTTTTATTAGATCAACTCCATAAATCTGATTTTCCTTGAGTTCAGTCCAATACAATGGCGTTCGACACTTACGACCATATAATGCTTCATAAGGTGCCATTTTCAAGTTCGTCTGATAACTATTATTGTAAGCAAATTCCACCAACGGTAAGTATCTTTCCCAACTTCCTTGAAATTCCAATACACAACATCTAAGCATATCTTCAAGAATCTGAATTATTCTTTCTGATTGTCCATCAATTTGTGGATGAAAAGCAGTACTGAAATTTAACTTCGTACCTAACGCGTCTTGCAACTTTTGCCAAAACCGCGAGGTAAACCTTAGATCTCTATCTGAAATAATCGATAATGGTATTCCGTGTAATCTAACAATTTCTCTAATATATAGTTCAGCCAACTTGTTAAGAGAATAATCCGTACGTACAGGGATAAAATGAGCCGACTTAGTTAATCTGTCAACTATTACCCAGATGGCATCTTTCTTTCCCGGAGTCAATGGCAATCCTGAAACAAAATCCATAGTAATCCGATCCCATTTCCATTCAGGAACCATAATAGGCTGGAGTAATCCTGAAGGTACTTGGTGTTCAGCTTTCACCTGTTGACAAATTAAGCATTTGGACACAAACTCTGATATATCTCTTTTCATTCCATTCAAATTTAACATCCTTTCGGAGTAGTCTAGTCATAGGAGCAGCAATTATAGAAAATCCATTTACAAACCGCCGATAATACCCAGCTAGCCCCAAGAAACTTCTAACTTCAGTTACGTTTTTCGGTGGTTTCCAATCAACAATGGCTGAAATTTTACTAGGATCAACCCGTATACCATCACCTGAAACAATATGACCCAAAAATCCAACTTCCCGGAGCCAAAATTCACTTTTACTAAACTTAGCATACAGCTGCTTATCTCTCAAAGTTTGCAAAACTATCCTCAAATGCTCAGCATGCTCTGTCTCATCTTTTGAATAAATTAAAATATCATCTATAAACACCACAACAAATCTGTCCAAGTATGGCTGAAATATGCGATTCATTAAATCCATAAACACAGCAGGAGCATTTGTCAACCCGAATGGCATAACTAAAAATTCATAATGACCGTACCTTGTTCTAAAAGCAGTTTTAGGCACATCCGACTCCTTTACCCGCAGTTGGTAATACCCAGATCTCAAGTCAATCTTTGAAAACCATGTCGCTCCTTCTAGCTGATCAAACAAATCATCAATTCTTGGCAACGGATACTTGTTTTTGATTGTCACCTTGTTTAACTGTCGATAATCAACACACAACCTCATAGAACCATCCTTCTTTTTCACAAATAACACGGGAGCACCCCAAGGTGAAAAACTCGGTCTCACAAAACCTTTATCAGTCAACTCTTGCAACTGCGACTTTAATTCCTTCAACTCTGCTGGTGCCATTCTATACGGAGCAATCGAAATCGGAGCTGTTCCCGGTATCAAATCAATACCAAATTCTACTTCCCTGACTGGAGGCAAACCCGGCAATTCTTCTGGAAATACGTCCGCAAATTCACACACAACCGGCACTGATTCAACTTTCTTTTCAACTTCTTTTGTATTAATTACATACGCCAAATAAGCTTCATAACCCTTTCTCAGATATCTTTGAGCCGACATTGAAGAAATCACACTAGGCAATGCCTCTGATTTATCTGATTCAACCCGCAGAGTTTCACCATTTTCACACTTTAATTCTATAACCTTTTCTTTGCAATTTATTTTAGCATCATGCAACGTCAACCAATCCATACCCGAAATAACATCAAACTCATCAAACGGCAACAACATCAAGTCGGCCGGAAAGTAATGATCCCGAATCATTAAAGGACATTTCTTACATACTTTATCAACAGTCACACATTTGCCTAACGGATTCGACACTCTAATCATAAATTCTGTGTTCTCAACAGGTATATTCATACTAGACACCAATTTCATGCACACATATGAATGAGTAGAACCGGGATCAATCAAAGCAATAACATTAACATTATAGAGAGAAAATGTACCGGTAATCACATCAGGTGAGGAAGCATCTTCACGCGCTTTAATAGCATAAGTTCTAGCCGGAGCCCTTCCTTCAGGTCTAACCGGTGCATCCCTGGCTACATTCTTACTGCTTGTTTCACTTCCAGCTTTTCTCGGATACCTTCCCTCGAGTCTGCACCACTAGCTTTTACATTCTAAATTTTTCTTTCTCAGCTCTCTCTGGGCAGTCTCTAATAAAATGATCCGGAGAACCACATCGAAAACATTCATTTGCTCTGCACGGACCAAAATGATTTCTACCACACCGCTGGCACTCGGTTTTAACAAATCTCGAGTTCCCTACACTGGCTGCAGAAGTATTCTGAGATTTAGGACCCACATTTTGCTTCTTATAATTCCCATATGATTGTCCAGCTGAAGCTTGGGAACGAGGATTCATATTCCTTGACTTTCTAGGTTGCTGTGAAAATGAACTACTCATCGGTCTTTTCTTCCAATTTCTAGTCTCAGCCTCTACCTTTTTCTTTTCTTTGAGTAGTTCTTCAGCCTTGCAAGCTCGATCAACCAGTACTACCATTTCTTTTAGTTCAAGGATCCCGAAAAATACTTTAATGTCTTCGTTGAGCCCGTCTTCAAATCGTCGGCACATCTTGGCTTCTATAGGAACATATTCCCTGGCATACTTACTCAATCGAACAAACTCTCTTTCATATTCTGAGACTGTCATATTACCTTGCTTCAGCTCAAGAAACTCTTTACATTTCTGATCAATAAACCTTTCACTAATATATTTCTTCTGAAACTCTTCTTGAAAGAATTCCCAGGTTACCCTCTCTTTCGGTACCTCCGAAATCAAAGTCTTCCACCAATTATAGGCTGAATCTCTCAACAAAGATGTAGCACATTTCAAACATTCTTCAGGTGTACAAGATAATTCATCAAATACCCGGATAGAATTTTCAAGCCAGAACTCTGCTTTCTCTGAGTCATCATCAATATTTGCTCTAAATTCTTCAGCTCCTTGTTTACGAATTCTGTCAACGGGGGTTCTGTGAAATTTTATCATATCCATACCTTGAGGCATCGGGGGTACAGGTTGAGGAATTAGGGGAGGTGGGGGAGGTCATACATTTGGGTTCGTACGAACGAACTCAGTGTACCATGCACTCATCATTTTGAGAAAGGCTTCCCGATCCCTTTCTCCTCCTCCCTGACCAACAGTAGGGGGTGGGTTTTCATTTGGAGCTGGCGCATTACTCTCTACTTCATCTGCCACAGTTGGATCGGGATCCATTTACTATATAAAAAAATCATTTAAAAAGGTCAGAAGTCGTCACACTATCATAATTCATACATATGGCATGTATAGCAAAATCTGTACATACAACACGTAGTCCGAGAACCAACTAAACCTGCTCTGATACCACTAAATGTAGCGCCCCCACGCCCGAGACTGTCGCCGGAGTCGAGTATGAGGTGTTACTAAGCTTAATTTAACATATTTAGAACTTTGGATTATTTATTTCTACATTCACAGCTTTTAAGCTACTTGCATCACAGTCACAAGAAAAATTATATCTTGAGTTACGAAACTCAAAATCAAGATCCGTAAATTTTCCCTAAATTTAGACTCATATACATATCTACTAATTTTTTTCTAGAATTTTTTGTTGGGCCAATTAGTACAGTTTATTAGTTAAAGTTACCCCTGTTTCACGACTTGACTGGTCTGATCTCTGTTTACTACGAACCACATTTGTCTCTGTACAAAATCCATATGACTATGCGGTTTATTTATCCTAAAACTAGACTCAATAAGGATTCTGAGAATATAAAATACACTACCTAATTATATCTTTACAATTTATGGTGAATTTCTAAAGTTGGAACAGGGGATTCAGAAACTGCTATGACCCTGTTTCACTAAAATTCAAATATCTTGTAACATATAATTTCTTTACCTGTTTCATTTGTTTCATGTGAAACTAGACATAATAAGATTCAATTTGATATGTAGTCCATCACCAATTTAAATTTCTATGATTTTTAGTAAATTTTTAAACTCGCGTCAGTGTTGCTGCAGTATTCTGTTTATGGCAAATTTCATCCCTTTTATGAGTTTTTATGCACTAAGTATCTTAATAATTTTCCTTAACATCAAATATAATCTAAACTAACTATTTTCATAATTTATCATTATCAAGCATTTCCTCAACCATTCCATCACCATACCATAAGATCATTTACACAAAAAAGGTATATTGCTATACATGCCATACTTAAATTTACAAGCCATTACCAAAAGTCTTCCGGATACTGTAACTGAGCCTTCGACCTATCCCGACTCCTAAGCTGGCTTGTCCAAAACTACAATGAGTAAGAAGGAGGGAGTAAGCATAAATGCTTAGTAAGTTCATATGCAAATAATAAGTAACATAACAAACAGTCATACCAATCAACATTAGCATGTACCACTAAAACACATATCACATTTTTAATCATTTTTCATCATCTTATTACCTTATCGTGGTTGTATCAATACTCAACAAGAGGGTTAAATACTTACCTGTCCAAAATATCCATTTCACATCACTTACCAATACGTCTCTTTACATCTCGAATATTCCTCCATTTGAGTAGAACTTTACCCGTTGAACACATCGGAATATAATTCGGATACATGGATAACTTGCACATAAGTGCCATATATGCAATCGAGCAATCATGTAACCCGCCCATAAGCGAACTCGGACTCAACTCAACGAGCTCGGGCGTTCGCATCCATAAATGAACTCGGACGCAACTCAACGAGTTCAGATGCCTAGTTACATCTCACGAACTCGGACTCAACTCGACGAGTTCGGACATTCGCATCCATAAGTGAACTCGGACTCAACTCAACGAGTTCGGATGCTCAACCATCCTAGTGACATGTCACTTGTATCCTAATCTATTCCTAAGGTTCAAACGGGCTTTTTTTCCTCGAACACTTATCCTTACCGTCTTCCGTAGAATGCCAAAATCAATACTCGGTAACAATTATATTTAACAAGTAGTTCACATAATTTACATATTATTTGAAATTAACCACAAAGCATACATTTCATAATAAAATTCAGCATAACATATAATTAACATCAATAACTTAAAAATAACCATTATGCTACATTATTTACACATGAACTTACCTTGGTACCAAAATACAAAGATTTTGCAATTTAGTCCACAATCTTTTCTTTTCCTCGATTGAGGTCAATTCCACGTCTTTCTTGATCTAAAATAACACATTTAGCTTATTTAATACTCACATTATCAACTTAATCCTTAACTCAAATTTTGGCAAAATTACAATTTTACCCCTAAACTTTTGCATATTTACATTTTTGCCCCTAGGCTCGGGATTAAACTTTATTCCTTATTCTTATGTTTTACAACATGCTGATCACTTTTCTCTTCTATGGCAACATCAAATTCTCACTCTAACATGTACTTGTGACTATTAGGTATTTTTACCGATTAAGCCCTTTTTCTCGTTTTTGCTTAAAATCGAGTAGTACAAGTTGTCTAACATAATTTAAAACTTCATATTCTATCATAAAACATCAAAATACACAAATTTTACCTATGGGTATTTTTCCAAATATAAACCCTAGGTTAAATTATTGCTAAGATAAGCTTTATCGAGTTACCGGGATCTCAAAAACGTAAAAATCATTAAAAACGGGGCTTGGAATCACTTACTATGGAGCTTGGAAGCTTGAAACAAACCCTAGCTATGGAGAACCCTTGAAATTTCGGCCTAATGAAGAAGATGGACAAAAATTGGCTTTTAATTTTGTTTTTAATTCATTTTAATAACTAAATGACCAAAATACCCTTACTACTAAACTTTCCAAAAATTCCTTCCATGTCCTAATTTTGTCCATGAACTTAAAATTGGTCAAATTTCTATTTAAGACTTCCTCATTAATATTCCAAAACAATTTCATACTAAAAACTTCTAGAATGCAAGTTTTGCAACTTATTCGATTTAGTCCCTACTTTCAATTTAAGCACTTTAGGCATAGAATTTCATCATGAAATTTTCACACAATCATGCAATCATATCATAAACCTCAAAATAATTATAAAATAATTATTTCTATCTCGGATTTATGGTCACGAAACCACTATTCCGATTAGGCCCTAATTCGGGATATTACAGGGTGCCAGTTTTGGTTATTTCGGATAGAGATCCGAGGTTTGCATTGCGATTTTGGAAGAAATCGCAAGAAGCTCTGGGTGCAAGGTTGAATTTTAGTACAGCTTTTCATTCACAAACTGACGGTCAGTCTGAGAGAGTAATACAGATTCTTGAAGATATGCTTCATTTTTGTGTTTTAGAGTTTGAAGTTAATTGGGAAAAATATTTGCCATTGGTTGAATTTGCGTATAATAATAGTTTTCAATCAAGCATAAAAATGGCACCATATGAAGCATTGTATGGTCGCAAGTGTTAAACTCCATTGTATTCGACCGAGCTTTTTGAGAATCAGATTCACGGGGTTGATTTGATTAGAGAAACCGAAGAGAAAGTGAAAGTAATTCACAATTGTTTGAAAGTAGCTTCAGATCGATAGAAACTGTATGCAAACTTGAAAAGGAAAGATATAGAATTTTAGATCGGCGATAGAGTTTTTCTGAAAGTATCTCCGTGGGAAAATCCTTAGATTTGGTCGTAAAGGCAAGTTGAGTCCGTGTTTCATCGGGCCATATGAGGTCATCGAAAGAATAGGACCAATGGCACATCGGCTAGCTTTACTGTCTGAATTAGAAAAGATTCACAATGTGTTTTATGTGTACATGTTGCGCTGATATAGGTCAGATCCGTCACACGTGATTTCCTTGTCAGATGTTGAGATTCAACCTGATATGACTTATAACGAGGAACCGATTAAAATTTTAGCTCGAGAGGTTAATGAATTGAGAAATAAATGCATAGATTTAGTGAAAGTATTTTGGCAACGACATGGTGTTGAAGAGGCTACGTGGGAACCCAAGGAAGCTATGAGAAAACAATACCCTAACCTTTTCACTGGTAAGATTTTCAGGGATGAAAATCCGTAAGGAAGGAAAGTTGTAACAATCCATTTTTAGTCAAATCAGAACAATGGTAACAGTACCACAAATCTGAAATTTAAATAATTATTTTATTATTCTAATTTTTCATCATGATTTAGTGATTGTCTGAAAATTTTGTTTAGAAAATTTATCATTTGATAAAAAGGACTAAATTGCGTAAAGTTTAACAGTATTGTTCTATTAGCTAAAGGTGTCTAATAGCTATGGAACTTTAAAATGGAGGTCCATATGTGGTAAATATACCATTGTTAATATGAGTGGACATTTATGGGCTTAAATCAAGTGATTTCAATGAATTATATTAAAGGTTAAAAAGGTGATTTAGTAAAATAAATAAGTAAAATAATAAAACAACAAAGTTATCATCTTTGTTTAGTTTCTTCCACTGAAATTAAGAAGATTAAAACTCCATGGATGTATGTTATATTTGGCCAAGCTTTCTAGCTCAATAGGTGAGTGGTTTTTGTCCCGTTTTTAATGATTTCTATGTTTTTAAGATCGTTGCATCTAGGACTAGGTAGCCCAATGACAATTTTGCAGAACTGTTAAAAATTTTGAATGTTGCCATTGATGAATATATGTGTGTTTTGATGTTTGATGATAGATTATGAATGTTCGATGTGAATTATACAAGTTTTGTTAAATGATTTTTGGTGAAAATGCAAATTAGGGATTAAATTGGGAAATGTGGAAACTTTATGGTTAAAATGTGAAATAAATAAGAAATATGGGCTATTAGGTACCTAATTGAAATTTAGCTAGCATGGTTTGTGGTTGAATTGCATTAATTTGTGTTTTTATGAAATAAGGAATAAATTGTAAAAGATATGAAATATTAGGGGCAATTGTGTAAAAATGCCTTAAAGTAAATTTTTGGATTAAATTTAATAGGAGATGATTAAATAAGTTAATTTTGATTATATTTAGATCAAGAAAGGAGAAATACAAACTTAGATCGAGAAAAGAACAAAGTTACAGAATAGTTGACTTGTTTCGCCGTTTTAGCATTCGAGGTAAGTTCGTATGTAGTAAGCATTGTTATAATTATGCTTTAAATGCTTTGATATTGTATAAGTTGCATATAGGAGATTACAGTCGTGTTTGACGATGATTCAGCTAATTATGTGCACTTGGTGCGTGAGATTGAAAATAGTTTCGACTATAAATGTATTGACACTTAGTATGCGAGACTGAAATAAATTTGGCTATATATATTTATGTTGGCACTTAGTGTTCGTAATTGAGACAGCTTCGACTACATACATATGCATTGGCACTTAGTGTGTGAGATCGACATTATTTCGATTATCTATTTGGAACTTACCGTGCGAGTATCCCGAGTATCCAATACTAATATTTTGAATGGTTCAACCGGTACGTCTTAAATGTGGATGAGTATGAGTTGATATGGAATGGCTCAGGTATGTACGTGAATTGTACGAGCAATGAAAATAAGGAGATTATGAAAGTGATAACTAGTCCTGTGAAAGAAATTGTGGTAGGATGATAATTTCATATGTGATTTGTATATTATGTTTTATTTGTTTAAATTGTGTACATTTGGTAAGTTGATTTTAAATGTTGTCCGAACTTACTAAGCTATAAAGCTTACTTTGTGTATTTTTTTTTGTTTTATAGTGATTTCAAATCTAGCTCGGATTTGAGAACTGTCGGAGATCGCTTCACACTATCCAGCTATCACTTGGTACCTTTGAAATTAAGTTTTGGGTCATATGGCATGAATAGGGACTTTGGTCAATATGACATATGTTTTATTTGTGAATCTAGCCATTTGAATTGGCTTGTAAATGTCTAAGGCTTAGTTTGTGTATATGTATAGTCATGTGAGTTGGCTTATAATGGTGAATTTGATGTATATAAGTGTGCAAATGGCCTTTGTTTGAGTTTGGTAATTGCCTTTTAAATGCTAGTTATGATGGTATTAGATGCTTGTTGAAAATGGATATAATGAATTTCAAATGGTTGAGGAATTGGTAAATAGTATGCTTACGAGTCTAGGCAATTTGATTCATGTTTGAAAATGACCATATTGATGAATGAAAAGGGTAAATTTTGGTATGAAATTGAATTGCTTATTGTGGTAAGGTGAGTCTTGTATTTATTGGTTTGGAAATGGTAAAAATAATGTTTGATTGAGGTTGATGATATGCTTTAATATGCCATGTTTTGTGCCATTTGAGATTTGGTATAGGAAATAACTTATTTTTGTCCATAGGGGCAGAGACACGGGCATGTGTCTTAGTCGTGTGTGACACACGGTTATGTTACACGACCGTGTGTCCCCTGGTGTTGATTTAGAAACCAAGTCAGTATGCTCCACATGGCCTAGCACACGGGCATGTGATTGGCCGTATGCCATAAGTCAATATACCCTACAAGTTTGGCACGGCCTTGCACACAGGCTAGCACAAAGATGTGTATGGCCATTTTTAGGGCGCACAGGCTAGCCACACAGGTGTGTGTGTTAGCCGTGTGACCCAAGTGAATGAGTTACATGGGGGTAGGACACAAGTTGGGACTCGGCTATATGACCCCATTTTGAATGTCCACACGGCTTGTGACACGAGTGTAACAGCCTGATTTTGGGTCTAGTCGGAACAGTGATTTTGAGAGCACAAATCTGACAAAATAAGTTTATTTTATAGCCTATGATGTGATTGCATGATTGTGTGAAAATTTTGTTAAGAAATTTTATTGATAAGTGTCCAATTTGATAATTAGAATTAAATTGCAAAAGTTGCAAAATATGTGTTCTAAAAGCTCTGAGTATGAAATATGTAACACCCCTTACCTGATTCGGAGGCCGGGACTAGGTATGAGGCATTACTTGACTTAACCGCATGCATACAATCATTTCTGAGTTATAAAAATGAGGTCAAACTTAAAACTTTTCTCTTTTAATCTAAGAGTTCTTAATATGGACCTATGAGGCCCAAATCACATTTTGGAAATAACCTGGGATTAATCCCAACATCTTTGAACACATTGAGAAATGCCACTTGAAGCTAGACTTGTACTTATGATAGATTTGTCCTAGAATCGACTAAACCATAGCTTTGATACCATTAAATTTAACACCTTTTACCCGAGTCCAAGGTCGGGACTAGGTATGAGGCATTACTTGACTTCACTACATACATACAATCATTTTTGAGTTATGAAAACGAGGTCAAACTTAAAACTTTTCTCTTTTAATCTAAGAGTTCTTAATGTGGGCCTATGAGGCCCAAATCACATTTTGGAAATAACTCGGGATTAATCCCAATATCTTTGAAAACTTTGAGAAATGCCACTTGAAGTAGGGCACACGCCCATGTGGAAGGGCAACACGCACGTGTGGCCAATAAGACATGACCGTGCTAAAGGCCTGTGTGGTTCACACAACCTAAGCAGAAGGGAACATGCCCGTGCCCCGAGCCCGTGTGAAATAAATTCCAAATTCAAACCTACAAGGGTTATCACAAGGTCTGACACACGCCCGTGTCCATTGGTCGTGTCCTTCACAATGCCATGACATGCCCGTCCCTTAGCCCGTGTCGAAAAATCTTGACATTCTGTTTCTGACATCAGCAACAACTTAGGGGCACACGCCAGTGGCCAGAGGCCGTGTCCTCCACACGACTAAGACACACGGGCGTGTATTTGTCTGTGTGTTTACTACCATGCATATTGACTTGCAGATTCAAGGTGCAGGGGACACGCGGTCGAACAACATGCCCGTGGGGCTGACCGTGTGTCACACACGACCTAGACACACGCTCGTGTGTCTAGCCTTGTGGACAATATGAGGGTATCTACCAAGCCCTTTGGCACCCTGAAACACAATCTATCATACTCAAGTCTAACACAACATAATTTGTCAACCAAACAACCATAACTAAGGCCTATATACATTTCATATATTCAACCATGACAAAAATTTCCAATTCATGAAGGACTTTCTTGCATTCATATAATAACTTTCAATATTAGTCGTTATTCATGGCCTTATACAAAATGTGTCAAAAACTAAATTAAGCCAACACATTTGGCCCCAAAACAATGTGACACTAAAACAAGCTTAAAAGATCTTATACATGACATAATCAAAATAGAGAACTAATTATACCAAGTGCTTCAAGTGATAGTGTGACTAGCTTCTCCGACGTAGGCAATGATCCTCAAGCTACTATAGCAGCACTATAAGAAAATGGAAAGGAAAAGGGGTAAGCATAAAGCTTAGTAAGTTGCGTGAAAATAAATGTCAACTAATTACCATAGAACAATATGCTCATAACCTTTCATAGCTCGTTCATGAATACCATAACTAGACATGAGTAATACTTACTCATCACCATCCAATACAATTCATATGGCATATATTGAGCCCACATCTCATACACTCAAATATGTACCGGTACTACTCCCCACATTGTCATTATTTTTCTCGTTTCGATATAAGTCATAAATCTTTCATTACCATTTGGAATACCATCGGATACTCAATAGTCCCGAACATGGGATAAGATGTCGATGCCGTGTCCCAAACAAGTCTTACACTGGCTCTTGTCTATCGGTGTCGATGACATGTCCCAGACAGGTCTTACTCTGACACACAACAAGCTGACGCCATGTCCCAGATAGGTCTTACACAAGCTTGTATATCCCGAGGCCGATGCATGTCCCAGACATGTTTTACACTGGCTCTCATCTATCGATATTGATGCCATGTCCCAGACAAGTCTTACACTGACACACAACAAGCTGACGCCATGTCCAAGACAGGTCTTATACTAGCTTGTATATCCCGAGGCAGATGCATGTCCCAGACATGTCTTACACTACCTCTCGTCTCAATGCCGATGCATGTCCCAGACATGTCTTACACTGGCTCATATGTCACCCAAAGTTATGGTATGAATATCCAAACCTATTCCAAATGTTCAACTGGAAACCTTTACTGCATTAATTTCTCAACATGCATTCTCAAGTCCTTACTACATTAATTTTCTCTACATGCATTCTCATATTCACAATCATAACATTTTATGCAACATTAATTCAATCATACACCATAACAATATAGTTGCATTATTAGCATACAACTTATCTCGGATTATAAAATGTAGGCGACTAGATGCTTTACTCTACTTGCTTAGCCTTCCCCCAGTCCAAGTCTGGTTTTCGTGTTTCTTGCTCTAAAATAATGAAAATTCACTTGTTTAATCTCTAAGTAAACTTAAGCACTCATGAATTCTTTTTTTTTTGGCAAAAGGACCATTTTACCCCTAGACTTTCACAAAATGACCATTTTACCCCTAGGCTCAAAATTTAATTTTTATTGAATTTACTCATGCCTTAATCCTAGTCAAACCCTTTTTACTCTCATAGTAACCTAAAATTCTCATTATTTTTCACAACATTACCATCTATTTTTGCTAACTTTACAAAATGGTCCTATTAGGGTTTTCATGAAAAATCATTTCATTAAAGTTGTTTATTAAGCAACTAGGATTCATTTCCTTCTATAAAAACTCAAAAAACAACATAATTTCATTCATGTCAAACCCCTAGACGATCAACCATTTTGCAAAATGGTCCCCTCATTAGATATCTCATGCTACAAAGGTTCCAAAAGTAAAAAAAAAAAGGAGAAAAAATGGGCATCTAAATCACTTACTTGATAGAGAGATGAATGGCTAAAAGTTCAAGGTTCCAAAACCCTTAGAATGGCTGAAAATTTCAGTGAAGGAGAAAGGATGAATGAAAAAGATGAAGGCTAGGCTTTAAGGTATTATTTTATCATATATTAAGTCATCAATTCACCTAACCATTGACCCATTGATTTTTCTTGTCCCTATGGCCAGCCATGCCTCTTTAAGGGGGTCTAATTGCTCTTTAAGTACCTCCAATCATGGATCTCTAGCAATCGGTATATCTATCAATCAAAATAGTACTTTTTCCCATTATGCGATTTAGTCTTTTTCACAATTAAGCTTACAAACGCTAAAATTACTTCACCAAATTTCTCATGCACTAATATAATCATACTATAACACCAAAATAATAATAAAATAATTTCTCTAACTTCAGATTGGTGGTCTCAAAAATCAACACAAAAGCGGGTTGTTACAAGTCTCCCCCTTAGGGATTTTCATCCCCGAAAATCTTACCAGTGAACAGATTCGAGTATTGGTCTCTTATAGTCTCCTCATTTTCCTATATGGCTTCCTCGACTCCATGTCTATGCCACAAAACTTTCATAAGTGCTATACTTTTATGCCTCAATTGTATAACCTCCCAAGCTAAAATCTTAATAGGTTTCTCGCCATAAGTCATATCTGGCTGAATCTTAATCTTTGTTGGCGCAATCACATGCGAAGGATCCAATCTATATCGACATAACATCAACATATGGAACACGGCGTGAATCTTTTCCAGCTCATGAGGCAAGGCTAATCGATATGCTACCACTCCAAATCTCCCGGTCACCTCGTAAGGTCCAATAAAACACGGGCCTAATTTTCCTTTCCTATCGAATCGAAGGACTTTCTTCCATGGGGACACTTTCCAAAACACCTTCTCACCGAATTGAAACTCAATTTCCTTTCGTTTCAAATCTGCATAGGGTTTCTGTTTATTCGAAGCGGCTCTCAAGCAATCACGAATCACTTTAACCTTTCTTTTCAGTCTCTTTGACTAAATCGACCTTGTGAATTTGATCATCTTTAAGTTCCGTCCAATACAAAGGTGTTCGGCACTTTCGGCCATACAAAGCCTCATTGGGCGCCATTTTCAAACTCGAGTGATAACTATTGTTGTAGGCTAATTCAACCAGAGGTAAGTACTTTTCCCAATTGCTTTGAAGCTCGAGAACGCAACACCACAACATATCTTCTAAGATCTAAATTACTCTCTCCGACTGACGGTCAGATTGCGGGTGAAATGCAGTGCTAAAATTCAGTTTTGTTTCCAACGCCTCTTGCAACTTCTTCCAAAACTACGAGGTAAACCTCAGATCTCTATCTAAAATAGTCAAAAAAGGTACTCCATGAAGTCTTACGATCTCAGAAACATAAAATTTTGCCAATTTCTCAAGGGGATAATCTGTACACACCGATATAAAATATGTCATCTTGGTAAGTCTATCAACAACAACCCAGGCAGAATCCTTTTTCCTTGGCATCAACGGCAACCCTGATACAAAATCCATGGTTACACGATCCCATTTCGATTTAGGAACCATTACAGGTTGAAGCAAACCCGAAGGTACTTGGTGTTTAGCCTTCACTTGCTAGCAAACTAGACACTTAGAAACAAACTCTGAAATGTCTCTTTTCATCCCCGACCACTAGTACATTTTCTTCAAGTCATTATACATTTTCACACTACCCGGATGGATAGATAAGCAACCACTATGTGCTTCCCTCATAATCTTCTAAATAAGCTCATCGTCCTTAGGCACACAAATTCTGTCTTGGTACATCAAACGGTCGTCCGTACCAATACAAAATTCTAAGTCATTACTCGTCTCACACTATGCTATCTTAGCTTGCAAGTCTTTATCACCTTTTTGAGCTTCACAAATCTCTTGACAGAAAATTGGTCTAGCTCTCATCTCAGCTAAAATCGAACCATCATCAGTCACAGTCAATTGAGTATTCATAGCCCTCAAAGTGAACAATGATTTCCTACTCAATGCATCAGCGACATATGTTCGCCTTTCTGAGGTGGTAGTCAATCACCAATTCATAATCCTTTATCAACTCCAACCATCTTCGTTGTCGTAGATTCAACTCCTTTTGAGTCATCAAATACTTTAAAATCTTATGATCAATAAATACCCGGCATCTCTCGTAATACAAATGGTGTCTCCAAATCTTCAACGCGAACACAATGGCGGCCAACTCTAAATCGTGCGTCAGGTAATTTTTCTCGTGTGGCTTTAACTGTCTTGAAGCATAAGCTATTATCTTGCCTTCTTGGATGAGCAAGCACCCTAACCCATTCAAGGACGCATCACTATACACCACAAACTCTTTTCCCTATTCCGGTTGCATTCAAACTGAGGCTTCGATCAACAAGTACTTTAGTTTCTCAAAACTCCGTTGGCACTTATCATTCCACTCGAACTTGACCTCTTTCATAGTAGTCTAGTCATCGGTGTGGCTGTTATCGAGAAACCTTTAACAAATAGTCTGTAGTACCCAGCTAAGCCCAGAAAGCTTCTAATCTCAGACACATTCCTCGGTGGTTTCCACTCTACAATAGCTGATATCTTACTCGGGTCAACTCTGATCCCGTCACCCGACACAATGTGTCCCAAGAATCCGACCTCTCGAAGCCAAAACTCACTTTTGCTAAACTTAGCATCCAACTGCTTGTCTCTCAAAGTTTGCAAAACCGTTGTCAAATGTTTCGCGTGCTCACTCTCATCACGTGAATAAATCAATATGTCATCGATAAAAACGACGACGAACCTATCCAAATATGGTTGGAAAATTCAGTTCATCAAATCCATAAATACTGCAGGGGCATTGGTTAAACCAAAGGGCATGACAAGGAACTCATAGTGCCCATATCTTGTCCGAAAGGCAGTTTTCGGTATATCTTATTCTCTGACTCTCAGTTGGTAATACCTAGACCTCAAGTCTATCTTGGAAAACACAATGGCTCCTTTCAATTGGTCAAACAAATCGTTGATCCTTGGCAAGGGATACTTGCTCTTCATTGTCACCTTGTTGAGCTGTCTGTACTCTATACATAACCTCATCGACCCATCTTTCATTTTCACAAAGAGTACCGGAGCACCTCACGGAGAATAGCTCGGTCTCGAAAAACCTTTATCCATTAACTCTTGTAACTAGACCTTCAATTCTTTTAACTCCGTTGGAGCTATCCTATACGGAGCAATCGAGATAGGTGCCGTACTAGGGACTAATTCAATTCCAAATTCAACTTCTCTCATTGGGGGCAATCCGGACAATTCCTCTAGAAATACATCTGAGAACTCACAAACAACAGGAACGGATTCAATCTTCGACTCAGACCCTTGAGTATTCAGCAAAAAAGCGAGATAAGCCTCATATCCTTTTCTCAAATGTCTTACTGCCGACATGGATGATATCACCATAGGCAAGCTATACGTTCTACCTGATTCAATTTGAATAACATCCTAGCTTTCACACTTCAACTCAATAATTTTTCTCCCACAGTACACTACAACACCATGAGAAGTCAACCAATCCATCCCAAGGATTACATCAAAATCGTCAAACGGTAATAACATAAGGTTGGCCGGAAAACAATGACCTCTAATTGCCAAAGGACAATTTCTACATACTTGGTCAACTAATACATGATTGCCTAATGGGTTGGACACTTTCGCCACAAATTCAGTGGACTCGACTATCATATTCATATGAGGTATCAATTTCATACAAATATAAGAGTGGGTAGACCCCGGGTCAATTAAAGCAACAATAAATATATCATGGATAGAAAAGGTACCCGTAATCACATCGGGATACTCTGCCTCTTCACGGGCACGTATAGCATAAGTCATTGTAGGCGCTCTGCCCTCAAACCTTACAATCTCTAGGTGCACCTCTACTATTAGCCGCACTTCCAGGGTTCTTATGTGGTCTGCCCCTTGAAAGAGCGTTACCCGATCTCCTGCTTTGATCCTTATCCTTTTCGACCATCTCAGGACAGCTATGAATAAAATGGTCTAGCAACCCACATTTAAAATAGCCCCTTTCAGTACCTCGGCACTCGTATAATGACATCTACCACACCGTGAACATTCTAGTCTATTAGGGCAAGCACTACCAATAGTCGCAATAGATGTGGTTTGGGCTTTTGTCACCTCATACTGTTTATTCTTGCTCTTGCTCGAGAATCCCACTGACGCGTTTGATCGAGTAGGAAACTCTTTCGATCTCTTGGATAAGGTTTTATGTGATTTCCCTATCTGTCTTTTCTTTGAGTCACGAGGCTCGATGTCAGCTCTTCTCTTCTCTTTGGCTAACTCTTCAACCTTGCAAACTCTTTCAACAAGTACCACAAATTCCTTTAGCTCTAAGATGCCAACTAGTAGACGAATGTCTTTATTCAGACCATCTTCAAACCTCTTACACATGATGGCTTCTATGGATATGCACTCCCACTCATATTTGTTAAGTCTCATAAACTCATGCTCGTACTCTGTCACTGTCATATGGCATTGCTTTAATTCGAGGAATTCTTTCCTCTTTTGGTCGATGAACCTCTGACTAATGTACTTCTTTCAGAATTCTTCCTGGAAGAATCCCCAAGTTACTCGCTCTCTTGATACGACTGGCACGAGAGTGTTCCACCATTGATAAGCCAAATCTTGTAAGAGTGACACCACACACTTCATACACTCTTCCGGCGTGCACGATAATTCGTCGAATACCCTGATGGTATTTTCCAACCAAAATTTGGCCCTTCTTGGGTCATCGTCGATATTTGCCCAAAATTCCTTGGCCCTGTGCTTTGTAATTCTATCCACTGGAGGTTTCTCTCTTCTAGCCATTTCTGTTCCTTGAGGAGCTATATGGATAGGTTAAGGAATTGGGGGAGGTGGGGAAGGCATAGTATTCGGATTCGCACGAATAAACTCCGAGTACCAGGCATCTATCGTATGGAGGTAAGCTTCTCTAGCCCCTCCGCCCTAACTCATTTTCATGGGCCCACTATCCACTGGCGTGGTCCCTTCAACAGGAGCCGGCGCATTACTTTCCACGTCATCCGCTGTAGCCACATCGGGATCCATTTACTATATATATAAAAATACAATTTATCTCGTCAGGAGTTGTCACACTATCAATATACAATCATGGCATATACAGCTAGACTCGTACTTATGATAGATTAGTCCTAGAATTGACTAAACCATAGCTTTGATACCATTAAATTTAACACCTTTTACCCAAGTCCAAGGTCGGGATTAGGTATGAGGCATTACTTGACTTCACTACATACATACAATCATTTTCGAGTTATAAAAATGAGGTCAAACTTAAAACATTTCTCTTTTAATCTAAGAGTTCTTAATGTGGGCCTATGAGGCCCAAATCACATTTTGGAAATAACTCGGGATTAATCCCAATATCTTTGAAAACTTTAAGAAATGCCACTTGAAGCAGGGCACACGCCCGTGTGGAAGGGCAACACACCCATGTGGCCAATAAGACATAGCCCTGCTAAAGGCCCGTGTGGTTCACCCGGCCTAAGCACAAGGGAAAACGCTCGTGCCTCGAGCCCGTGTGAAATAAGTTCCAAATTTGAACCTACAGGGGTTATCACACAGCCTGATACGCGTCCGTGTCCATGGCCCGTGTCCCTCACACGGCCATGACACGCCCGTGTCTTAGCCCGTGTCTAAAAATCTTGACATTTTGTTTTTGATGTTAGCAACAATTTAGGGGCACATGGCCAACGCACACGCCCATGGCCAGAGGCCATGTCCTCCACATGGCTGAGACACACAGTCGTGTCTCTGCCCATGTGTTTACTACCATGCATACTGACTTGTAGATTGGTGCAGGGGACACACGGTCGAACAACACACCCGTGGGGCTAACCATGTGTCACACACAGCCTAGACACACGCCCGTGTCTCTACCTGTGAGGACAATATGAGGCTATCTACCAAGTCCTTTTGCCACCTTGGAACACAATCTATCATACTTAAGTCTAACACAACAAAATTTATCAACCAAACAACCATAACTAAGGCCTATATGCATTTCATATATTCAATAATGACAACAATTTCACATTCATGAAGGACTTTCTTGCATTCAAATAATAACGTTCAATATTAGCCATTATTCATGGCCTTATAAAAAATGAATCAAAAACTAAATTAAGCCAACAGATTTGGCCCCAAAACAATGTGATACTGAAACAAGCTTTAAAGATCCTATACATGCCATAATCAAAATAAAGAACTAATTATACCAAGTGCTTCAAGTGATAGTGTGACTGGCTTCTCCGACGTAGGCAATGATCCTTGAGCTACTATGGCAGCACTATAAGAAAATGGAAAGGAAAAGGGGTAAGCATAAAGCTTAGTAAGTTGCAGGAAAATAAACGTCAACTAATTACCATAGAACAATATGCTCATAACCTTTCATAGCTCGTTCATGAATACCATAACTAGACATGAGTACAACTTACTCATCACCATCCAATGCAATTCATATAGTATATATTGAGCCCACATCTCATACATTTAAATAGGTACCTGTACCACTCACCACATAGTCATTATTTTTCTCGTTTCGATATAAATCATAAATCTTTCATTGAACAATTTGGAATACCATCAGATACTCAATAGTCCCGAATATGGGATAAGATGTCGATGCCGTGTCCCAAACAAGTCTTACACTGGCTCTTGTCTATTAGTGTCGATGCCATGTCCCAGACAGGTCTTACTCTGACACACAACAAGCTGACGCCATGTCCCAGACAGGTCTTACACAATCTTGTATATCCCGAGGCCGATGCATGTCCCAGACATGTCTTACATTGGCTCTCGTCTATGATGTCGATGCCATGTCCCAAACAGGTCTTACACTGACACACAACAAGCTGACACCATGTCCAAGATAGGTCTTACACTAGCTTGTATATCTCGAGGCAGATGCATGTCCCAGGCATGTCTTACACTAGCTCTCATCTCAATGTCGATGCATATCCCAAACATGTCTTACACTGGCACTCATAATGCAACCGATGCATGTGCCAGACATGTCTTACACTGGCTCACATATCACCCAATGTCATGGTTTGAATATCCAAGCCTATTCCAAATGTTCAACCGAAAATCTTTACTGCATTAATTTCTCAACATGCGTTCTCAAGTCCTTACTATATTAATTTTCTCTACATGCATTCTCATATTCACAATCATTACATTTTATGCAATATTAATTCAATCATACACCATAACAATATAGTTGCATTATTAACATACAACTTATCTCATATTACAAAATGTAGGCGACTAGACGCTTTACTCTACTTGCTTGGCCTTCCCCCAGTCCAAGTCTAGTTTTCGTGTTTATTGCTCCAAAATAATGAAACTTCACTCATTTAATCTCTGAGTAAACTTAAGCAATCATGAATTCACGTTTTTGGCAAAATGATCATTTTGCCCCTAGACTTTCACAAAATAGCCATTTTACCCCTAGGCTCGAAATTTGATTTTTATCAAATTTATTCATGCCTTAAGCCTAGTTGAACCCTTTTAACTCTTATAGTGACCCAAAATTCACATTATTTCACAACATTACCATCTATTTTTGCTAACCTTACAAAATGGTCCTGTTAGGGTTTTCATGAGAAATCCTTTCATTAAATTTGTTTATTAAACAACTAGGATTCAATTCCTTCCATAAAAACTCCACAAACAACATAATTTCATTCATGGCAAACCTCTGTACTATCAACCATTTTGCAAAATGGTCCCCTTATTAGATAGCTCATGCTATAAGGGTTCCAAAAGTAAAAAAATGATAAAAAATGGGCATCTAAATCACGTACTTGAGAGAGAGATGAATGGCTAAAAGTTCAAGCTTCCAAAACCCTTAGAATAGCTGAAAATTTATGTGAAGGAAAAAGGATGAATGAAAAAGATGAAGGCTAGGCTTTAGGGTATTATTTTATCATGCATTAAGTCATCAGTTCACCTAACCATTGACCCATTGATTTTTCTTGTCCCTATGGCTGGCCATGCCTCTTTAAGGGGGTCTAATTGCTATTTAAAGACCTCCAA
Organism: Gossypium hirsutum; assembly: GCF_007990345.1. Taxonomy (NCBI): domain Eukaryota; kingdom Viridiplantae; phylum Streptophyta; class Magnoliopsida; order Malvales; family Malvaceae; genus Gossypium; species Gossypium hirsutum. Next base: position 64,069,109 of record NC_053425.1, on the reverse strand, counting down.
TCATGGCTCTCTAGCTATTTGGTATATCTATCAATCAAAATAGCACTTTTACCCATTATGCGATTTAGTCCTTTTTCGTAATTAAGCTGACAAACGCTAAAATTACTTCACCAAATTTTTCATGCACTAATATAATCATTCTATAACACCAAAATAAAAATAAAATAATTTCTCTAACTTTGGATTGGTGGTCTCAAACCACTGTTTTGACTCGGGCCAAAATTGGGTTGTTACAAAACAATATTAGATTCTTAATTAGAGCTCCTTAAATAGAAATTAGACCATTTTATATTTATGTGGACAAAAATGGACACAGTTAGGTAAAATTTCAAAGTTTGACATTAAGGGCATATTAGTAATTTAGCAAATAAAGCCAAAATAAACTAAGAAAAAGATGACATCTTCTTCATTTCTTCTTGCCATGGCCGAAATTCTCAAGGGACATCATATAGCTAGGATTTTGTCATCTTTCAAGCTTGATTGTAAGTTTGTTCTAGCCCTATTTTTAATTCTCTTTATGTTTTTGAAGTCGTTATCAACCGATCTACCTATTTCTAACACTATTTTGAAGTAGGGTTCAATTTTAAAATTTTACCCATGTATGACATGTATGTATTTTGATGTGTTATGGTAGAAAATGCATGTTTGATGTGTGATAAATAACTTTCGCTAAGTGATTTTTGGTAAAAATGACAAAAATGACTTATTTGCAAAATATGGTAAAATGAGTAGTAAAAGTGTGATTAAATGGAAATGTGGGCTGATATGAACAAGGGTAAGAATCATCTGGGCTTGGGTTTTAAAGAAAATGAGTACATTTCATTTTACGAGCCTAGGGACTAAATTGTTAGAATGTGAAAAGTTAGGGGCAAAATGGTAATTTTGTCATAATATGATTTTTGGACTAAATCGAATAGTGTGATGCTTGAATAAGTTATATTTGATATTTTAGATCAAGAAAAATGAAATTCGGACTTAGTTCGGGGAAAGAACCAGATTATGGATAAATCGACTTAGTTTGCTATTTTTGGCGTTCGAGGTAAGTTCGTGTAACTTAAACATGTATGTAAATATGTTTGAATTGATTTGCATGTATATGATTATGTCTATGAGGTAATGGTTATAATAAAATAAATGCAAGTTGTAAAATAATGCGAAAATGTCATTATTTCTGTTGAACTTTGTGTTTCGAAGGAATAAGGTAAACACTTGAAATGATTATGATGATGCATACATATTATCGATAGAATTTAGCCCAGACAGGTAATCCTGAGTTAAGTCTCTCGAGCCTACATTATAAAGTGGATTTACCCTAGACGGGTAATCCAGCTTAAGCTCTTTTGAGCATATGTAACCGAAGGGATTTAGCCTGGACTAGCAATATTGAATAAGCTCTCATGAGCAAATGAGGAAGACAAGATTTAGCCTTGGACTAGTAATCCTATTATATAAAATGTGGCTCGAGATTTATTCTCGAATATAACACCAAAAATCCATCAAAATTTCAATAGTTCAACAGAAGTTATTCTTGAAATGTGGAACAATAAAATGGAATGGGAGTTTATATTATGATGAGCTCATATACAAAATTAATATTGAAAGACTTGTTGTTATTATTGGTACTGATCTAAAAATAAGTGTATACACCAATATTTAAGTGATTCAGCGGGTATGCCAAAGATGTAATGTGTATGAAGTTATTATGAGATGGTTCAGGTATGTACGCAAACCTTATAAGAGTTAAATTCATGATATGGATGAATACTTGATGAGAAATGTAAAGAAATGTATTATGAATCTGAGACTTTTTGTAACTTAAATTATTTTTTAATTGTATTTTTGGAAGTGGTAAATGATTATAATTATTGATTTCGTGAAATGAAGAATGCTTGGTAAGTTTTGTTGAACGAACCGTGGCCATGAGGCATATTGAAATTTACATGTTCATACGCTATATTATGGAAAGGTAAAAGTATGGTAAGAGTCGTGGTTGAATAATGTATATTAAGAGTTGTGATTGAATAATATATATAACCATGAGATCTTGGTGATTTATATTATATTGTGTGTTCATTATTGACCATGGTAAAGGAGTGGTAAGAATTGCTTATTATTTTCATACGAGCTTACTAAGCTATAAAACTTTCCCCTTCCTTTCCTATGTTTTGTAGTGTCGCCAAGTTAGCTCGGGATTGGAGATCATCAGAGACCGCATCACACTATCAAGCCATCATTTTGGGTATAGATAAACTTAAGCATTTTCGAGTGTATGGCATGTATAAGGACTTAGTCTTTTTGTATATGTGTAAATGGATTGGCCAAATTTGTTGGCTTATAATGATTGAGGGTTCATTTTATATGTGGCCATGAGATGTGGCTTACATTGGCTAATCGGGTTGTAAGTTTATCTATATATATTTAATCATGTGCAAATGCCACTGCCTTGAGTAAAGTGGTTTGTGTTTGCTTGATAATTGAATGGCGACTTATTGGTATGGAGTTCATTTTGTATAAAGCTATTTGAAGTTGGCTAGTGTTGGTTATAAGTATAATCATGTGATGATGCCTTCATGGATGTGGAAACTTGCATGATTTGAGTTGATAAGTTATGTGAAGTTATGTATGGTGGAAATTTGCATGTGAATGATGTGTGGATGTTTAGAATGTGGTTAGTGATCGAATTATGACTTATTGGTATGATAATATCCATAATACTAATGTGTAAAATGAAAGAAAAACAATAATGCTCACATGATTTGGGAAGTTTGGACTTTGTAAAACATGATATATATATACATTGGTCATGTATATGATGATATGGAAATACCTTGCTTGAGCCTTGATTGTGGATGTTTGATTGCCCAAATATGCTATGTTTATGACATTGACGTTGGGCGTGTGTGTGAGCAAATGAGGGTGACAAATGGCTTGGAAAATAACCTTATATCTGCCCATACGGGTAGACACGCAGGCATGTGTCTAGGCCGTGTGTGACACACGGTCTGCCCCATGGGCGTGTGTTCAGGCCGTATGTCCCCTACACCTTAATTTTAAGAAACAAAATGGTCAGAATTGAGCACACGGGTATAGACACGGGTGTATGTCTCAGCCATGTGAATGACATTGTCTCAAACACGGGCGTGTGCCATGGCCATGTGAAGTCTGTACTTAATTTATGAAAAATCATGATTTTTAATTCATCACACGGGCTTAGTGCACGGGCGTGTGACACGGCCGTGTGACTTCAATTTGTTCTTGGGTTACAAGTCAGAGAGTTATACGGGGTTGGGACACAGGTGTGTGTAACCACACGACCTACCTACACGAGCGTGTCCCAAGCCACACAGGCGTGTGACCCCTGTTTTATAGCAAAATTTTTCTAAGTTAGTGAAATTTTATAAAGTTCTCGATTTAGTCTTGAACCACATTCAATGCATGTTTCGGGCCTCATAGGTTCGTGTTAGGGACGTTATGATTGAATATGAATGATTTTAATTTGGATGCAAATTTATGATTCGAAAATGTATGAGTGTTACGACGTAAGTCCGGTAATGCCTCGTACTCTGTCCCGGTCATGGATACGGGTAAGGGGCTTTACAACGGGCGTGTCTATTGGCCGTGTGAGACACACAGCCGGGTCACACGGGCATGTGTACCCTATTTTGAGAAATTTTTTTTAGTATTTAAAAAGTTTTTAAAAGTTATCGATTTAGTCCCGAACCACTCCCAAAGTATGTTTTGAGCCTCGTAGGCTTGTATTAGGGACAATGTGATTGTGATTTAATGATGATTACATGAAATATGAAAATGTACGCAAAGTGTATATTTACCATAACCCTATTTCAACGTTGAATACGGGTAAGTGGTGTTACAGGCTCCGTTGGATGTTATAATCGAGTTATGGTCTTACACCTCGTACTCCCCGTGTTTACTGTCTCGACGAACTATCCCATGTTAGTGTCCCAATAGACTATCTCGTGTTCAGTTTCCTGGCAGACTATGTATGATGTCGTAGCATCTTCCAGGTATGGTCTTACACAATATAAACCCATGTTTACTATCCCGATGGACTACCAAAGATGCCATAGTATCTTTCAGCTATGGTCTTTGTCCTATTTACTATTATGGCATTCTTTCATATGATGCGATAACTTCTTTCAATTGTAGTCTTACTTATTTTTATGGTCAAACCAATACATGATGCCATAACATTTTTTATCTTTGGTCTTACCCATTTTAGGCATATAGCCTCCGATCGAACCCATAGCGTAGTCATGATATTTCTTATTTACTTTTCGGGCTGCATTCTATCCATTCCTCCATTTCACCAATCCTAAACTTGATGCACGAACACCGTAGTATCCCTTCTACAACACCTGGAGCTTCGCACATCACGGTTTGCACTTAGTAATATCGTATGGTGGTATCTAATAGAATTACTCACTTTTTTCATTCGTAACTTCGTTTAACCTGTCATTAATCTCCATTTATGTGCTACTATTACAGCCATGCAATATATGCATTAAATAGATGAAATACCATGAAATCATAGTTAATTCATGCTTATTGAACTAACATGACGGATACGATCTTAAACATTCTTAGCATTCTAGGGATGGTACGCAAAAACTCACCTGACGATTCCTTGCCTCTTCAGCTTAGCTTTTCCGAATGCCAAAACTTCCATTCTCCTGGCAGCTAAGAATGACAACCAATTCATGGGTTAAACTCAGGATTTTCAGAAACATGCAGAATTCATTAAAATGGTTCTGGGAAACTTCAACTTTGTTTTCTAAATCTTACATACATCGAAGGACTTAGAACCTTACCACATCATCAGATTTTCTACTTTTCCAGCTAATTCATCACGATCATCGCCCCATGTAGAGCTTTTCATGACCATCGCATTCTCAACCAAAGAAGACGAAGAATAGGAAAGAATGAAACAAGATTGAGAATAAGTCTCTTCAGAAAGTCATTTCTCAACTATTTATAACCCTTCTCACAGGACCTTCAACCGTATAAAATCCATCCTTTGGCAATCATTATGTTTCCCACTAAAGATTCAACTAGTTTGAATCCAATCGAACTCTCCTTGGATTTCATATAAATCCTAAATTAGTTACTATTTCTCCTGATTATCCAGTAGAGACAGCCAAATTTTGGCTTTTTTCAATTTAACCCCTCAATTATTTCTTAATTTTTGAGTTTAAAGGAACCCAAGTGTGACAACTCTCTTATCTTAAAAAAATCCTTCTTCAAAATTTCCTTCCATTCTTAGTTAAAGAGGTGGACTTAAAGGGACTCTCCCTTATCATTTCCTTTTTGTGACTTATGGAAGAAATTTCCTTTCATCTTGTAACACCCCTAACCCGTATCCGTTACCAGACTAGGGTTAAGAGGTATTACCAGATGTATCGGAACATTTTATAAACAATTCACAAACATCATCTACACATCATAGTATCATAGTCAAACATCATCACAAAGTCCCTTTCTTAGGTCAATGAGACCTTAAACATGCTTTAGGAAGAGATCGAGACTAAACCGAGCATATACAAAATTTTTTGAAACTTAACAATTTTTCTAAGTTACAAAGGTCACACGATCGTGTGAACAGGCCGTGTGCCTCACACGGCATTAGACATGCCGTGTATCTAGGTCGTGGCAAAACAGGGTATACATGCTGACTTTACCACACGGCCACAAGACACACTCGTGTACCAAGCCATGTGAAAAATTAGGCAGGTTACTAACTTGGCCACACGATCAACCACATGCTCGTGTGCCAGCTTGTGTGCCGCTCATACGACCAGTAGACACACCCGTGTGTCTAGGCCGTGTCAAACCTGTAGGGTATACTGCCTTAATTCGAAAGAGTACCCCAGGGGACACACGGCCGTGTAACATAACCATGTGTTACACATGGCTGAGACATACGCCCGTGTGGACAAAAATAGGCCATTTGTAAAGCCAATTTGCCACCTTTTCCACAAACATTCAAATCAACCTAAAATATCACCATTTCACTTCATTTTTAAGCAACCAAAAACATGCCAAATCAATCACATATCAAGTTATATATCATCAACCAATTCAACTACTAATTTCCATATACTAATATACTAAATCTATATGCCAAAACCATCAAACTTACCATTCCTCAAACATTGGTAACTAACCAAATCAACTTCCATTTAACTATATCCACAACCATAGCAAATATACCAAAACAATTCAACATATAAGGCATTATATGCATCACATGAAACACATATCAAGCATATATATTAAGCCAACTTATATGGCTAAAAACATACCAACAAATACATCATCAACAAGCCAAATCACTTGGCTAACATCATAGCTTTAAATATACCAAAATGACACTAGCCTATACATGCCATATACCATATATACAAGCTTCAAAAGTACCAAAATATCGATTGATAGTGGGTTGACGATCCTGAGCTCACAATAGCTTCGATAATCTATAAAACAATTGAAAACACACAAAGTAAGCTTTCCAAAGCTTAGTAAGCCATATACAAATAAACTTATCACATAAACAATTATAGACCAATTCATACATATGAATCATGGCAAAACACAATTGCAAGATCATATTTCTCATATAGCTCAATTGTTCATAATCACTTGCTTATAAACATATCACATTTCATATAGTTCACATCTCAAATGATCATATTCATACTTACTTTTCATTGCCCAATCTATATATATCTTTAGTACGTACCTGAATCAGATACACAATCATTTGATCATATATCTCAATAATGCCCATTGAACCGTTCAGAAACAATAAGGATACTCAGATAGCTCTGAAAGCCCGTACAATGCCAACGTCTCAGACGTGGTCTTACATGTAATTAAATATCGATGCCACTGTCCCAAACAGGGTCTTACACGAAATCATATACAATGCCAATGTCCCAGACATGTCTTACACTTAAATCACAAATTGATGCCAACGTCCCAGAAGTGGTCTTACACGATATCACATCTCGGAATCCTATGTCATGACAGATGTATCCTATACTATTCCTATGGTTTGTACGGGGCTTTCGGATATCGTAACTTGTCGATACTTTCTTGGATTCAATTATTCAGCTCTCATAGCAGTACAATACATTTCCACAACAATCAAACATATATTATTCAATTGAAATACGTTTATTTGTATATGAACTTACCTCATAAATGAGAACGGCTAAACGAGTCGATTATTCTACAACCTTCAACTTTCCCCGATCTAATTTTGATTTCTTTCATTCTTGATCTATATAAATTCATATTTCACTAATTTAATCACACATTTATTCATGTCAATCCACAAACACACAAATGGATATTTTGCACTTTAAACCCTAACATTTCACATTTTGACATTTTAGTCCTTATTTCACAAAACACAGAATATACATAATTTCATCAAACCCATGCATGGTCGAGTATTCTCTAAGTCCCTAGCAGCCTATATTTTCATTTATTTTCACACTTTAATTCACACATTTTACACTTTTCACAAATTAGTCCCTTTTATGCAATTTCACTAAAAATCACTTAATAAAACATGAACATCTATTACCAAGCTTTCTTATTTCACCATTTAACATCACAAAACTCATGAATTCATCAATAGAATCTCATCAAATCACCAACAATTTCATAAATTTAAGCATGGGCTAGCTAGAACACATAATAATGATCACAAAAACATAGAAATCATCAAAACCGAGCTCGAATCATACCTTAATTAAGTCAATTACTTGTCGAAACCCTAAAAACATTCAAAATTCTTCTTTTTCTTCAAATTTGGTGCAAAAAGGATGATAATGGACTAATTTTCATGTCTGTTTTATTTTAATTAAACTTAAATCACAATTACTATTATAACCTTAATGAATAAACATTAAAAACTTATAATGGATGTCCATAAATGTCCATTATCACAATCAAGGGTATAATTACAACATAAATACCTCACATTTAATATATCAAAGCAATTTGGCACTTATTCATGTGACACAACTTTTGTATTTTCTGCGATTTAGTCCTTTTTGCAAATTAAGCACACAAATAGTAAAATTAGCACACGAAACTTTCACACATATATAATCACATACTGTAAACACAAAATAATATTAAATTAATTTTTTGACCTCAAATTTGTGGTTCCGAAACCATTGTTTCAACTAGGGTCTAAACCAGGCTGTTACATATCTTGTCAAGAACCTTCAACTTGGCTCTCCTTTCATATTTCCACTTCATACTCACTCTGCCTGACTCACGGATCTCTTTATGCTTAACGAAATGTAGATGATGAGTCATTGGCAGGCACCTAACCATTCTAGCGTTAGACTTATTCTAGTCCATAACTTTCCTTAAATCCAAATTTTGGAGAATGCTTTATAGTGAACACCTCCTGTTTGACATCCTCTTGCCTTAAATTCTGGCAAACAATCCCACAGTTCCTAAATTTCTTTATACGCTAACCCTACCCATCTTAATTGGGAAATTCCCTTCCTGACACAAGGCAGCTAAGTCGCCTGCAAAGTGTTTTTATTCCTAATCTAGCAAAACACTAGAGCTACTACTCTAATTCCAAAGTTCTACTCCAACAGTAACCATGGTGTGCCAATCCTACTCAAATAAGACTATCATTGAACAGTCCTATGACTAGTTCTACTTTTATGTACACCTTAGAGGGTGACAGTTGGAAGATAGCCCCATTTCAGAATCTTAAAGGATTCTGCCTTCTCCCAATGCCAACAGATGTCCTACCCATATTGATGGTTTTAAATGGTTCCTTACTTTTCATTAAATCTTTCCATAACTTTTAGGCTCTCCTACGATTATAAATACACCAGATTGTCTAGGGGAACATCACAACCCCTCAAACATTCTACTTGATCATCTTACTTAATATTTGTCACTTCTCTTTTTCCTATCTTTCTTTTTCTTATCAAATTAAATTTCTGGTGTGTAGTTCCCATGCTACTTCGACTTTAGGATTTCAAAATAATTCCCCTATCCCTTACTTTCCTTGCCTGCCTACTAGTTAAATCCTTTATAAAAGGCATGAACAAGGTTATCATTTCTGGTTTACAAGGACGCATCCATCAATTATGACATGGTAGGTTACCCAATATCCTGGAAAATCCATTTTCCCTTCCTTTTGTTCTTAGGATGAAATAGGTAAAGGGTCGACCAAGCGAAACTAATAACTACCTCCTCTTCCCTTGGAGACTGTGTTTTATATAGGAGCATATACACCAACTCCGTTTTCGGCCAGCCTAGAATATGGAAAAGATCTGTCTCAAGAATCGAGGGAATCTTTTTCCTCAATCTCCTCGTCCCTCATCGAGACCTTGCTTATTGCAAATCCTTCTGTAACATCGTGGAGAGACCACATTAGCATCACTCTTATCTTCGTCTCTCCCCTACTAGGGATTCACCTCCCTTCTTTAACAACCCTAGTGGCTTTCTTCCACTATCAGCATGATAGGAAAAATCCCTAATTGCCCTTCAAAGGGGAAGCAAAGCTAACCAGGCTACACTAAAAAGGCCATTCCATTCTTAATTTTAATCGATGATATTTCTCCCAACAAAATAAAAAAATCATAAATTACATTAAATCTGAAAATGATATTTTATTATTTTTATTTAAAAATTTTTTTTAAATGATTTTAATATCAGTTAGTCATTAGCAAACAACTACTTAAATAATATCGGATTGATACACGCACAAAGTGCCATGATAGAAACATGTCAAACATACAACGAAATTCAATAAACATTTACGTCATAACCCATTCAAACATAACACATGATTACTAAGGCAGATAGCACTCATTAACACAATTTAGTTAAAATCTATGAAAATAATTGTATATCTATATACACATACTCATGCAAATAGTTAATCACATTCAACAATTAACAACCAGATATTGATTGAGAAATATAAAGAGAAATAAGGTAGCATGCATATTATAAGTCATAAATATATAACTGCACGACATCTTTCCACATAATAAGCAGAATATACAAACATAAAGATAGATATTTATTTATTTATTTAGACCTTGTTTAACTTAGAAGTTTGTACTTTTTTCTGTATGTTGAGATCATTATGATGTAGGTCAAAGACATACCACTTAACCGTGGATACTTTATCAAAATCTAATGTGATTTATTTTTCTAAAATAAATTTTATATTTTGAGGGAATTATTTTATATTTTTTTGTTTTCGAGATAAATTAATATTTCCACTAAATATTAATATATTTTTTATTCTGTGCAATTTATTTATGAAATTGAAGTCTATGCTAAGCAGATCTGAGTTCAAAAATATCAAAGAAGATTGTTTTGATTGAATGCCAACAAACATTTTAGATAACCTAACTCAAAGCATATGTACTAATTTGGTTTGGGTGGGTTTTAATTTTTTTTTAATTTTTTATTTTGCAATAAAATTTACTTTTAAACTGAACTTTTCCAGCAATTGATATCAGAACCAATTTGTATAATATTTATAACATAAACTGAACACTGAATTTCTCTCTCTTTCTCAAATTTTGAAAAAGTCGAATGGTTGACACTAGAGCTCGAGGAATAATGCCCTAGTTGGACCTGCAACCAAGCGGTAGCTGGGGCATAAAGCTCAAGTAGGTGTGCAGCACTGTCCGGGCATCGAGCTTAGCCAAGCCGACAACCAGGGCTAGAACATCTGGCCATCGCGCGCAGTTGTGGCGAGGGCACAAAGGGCTACAAGAGCCTCGTGCCCTAGCTACATGCACAACTTGTAGCAGTGCCAAGCGCGCAAAACCTGGGAAGGTTGGGGTCTCACATTTCAGTCGATTGACTTCTGTACATGTTGTCTGACTAAGGGGACAACAAGAGAACTGGGGCATCACACCCCGGATTACCTAGCGAGCAGTGCTGGGAGTTGCGCACTGTAGGTTTCCACACTGAGCTGACGCAAGAAAATCGACAATAGTCGACAACAGTAGCCATTGAAGATGAAGATTTTGTTCATATTTCACTTCTTTTTTTCTTTTCTTTTTTTTTCCAAATTTTAGTTTTTGGCTTATAGGTTCTTTTGGGTAAACCTAAGATGTTTAGCTTTTACTAGAAAGACTCAAAAAATACTTTAAAAAAAATATTATAATTATAATTTATTTTAATTATTTTATTTTTTTCAATGATGAAACCTTGTAAACTTTTGTTTGGTGGAAGTAGTTTTTTTTTAATTTTAATTATGATATGTTAATATTATATGAAATTGAATGTGATTAAATCAAAATATGTTAATACATATATAATATAAGCATACTATATTTAGGAAAAAAAACCATTTGTACTTGTCTTTATATTTTAATTATTTATACATAAAAAACTTATTTTTTAAATATTGAGTGAAAAAAATGTTCATAAACAAGATTTACGACATCCATTAATTGTTCTAATGTGATATATTCAAATATTGATGGAGTATTCTTTTAAATATATAAAAGATTTATATTTGAATATATTAAATTAAAATACTCCAAAAGGTAAAAAGTTAGGTTAACTTGGACTCCAATGCATACAATAACCAGGAGGTGACCGTCCCCACAAGTCACTCTATTTCCCACACCGTGATTGACGGGCAATCAATCAGACAAAGCATTTTTGGAGCAAAACTTAATAGTTTGATCAAACTCGTAGGACTGTATAATTGATGTACTTTTTATACCCTGATTTTGCATTTAGAATATAATTGATTAATTCGTGGAATAAACATTTTGATATTCATAACATTGATATTTCTTCGATGTTGTGTATTTATTAATCGCATCCTTTCCCAACATCATCGGATATAAATCACTTTGGTCTTTGAGGGCACTTGGAAAATAACTATCTAAACCCCACAGGCGACCTTTTCCTTTTATTTTTCTTCTGGTCACTCTCAAGATTCAACAAACAACAACTCGATTACAAAAGAAAAAGTAAATAAGAAAATTCCCAACCCCTTCCCCACCCCGCCAAAAGGAAAAAAAGTTGAAGTCTCCTCACATTTTTACCATTTCAAATGTATAGGCTCCTTATTTGTTTATTTATAGCCCCTTGAAACTAAGGGCACTGACATTCATATCTTCACTCATACAACCAAATGTGCCATGGACTGGTTTTCTTGGCTCTCAAAAACTGGCCTGGACCCATCCCTTGTCTACGAGTACGCCCTTGCTTTCTCCCACAACGAGCTTGAAGAAGAAGATATAGTTTATTTCAACCATGAGTTTCTTCAAAGCATGGGCATCTCAATAGCTAAACACAGGCTTGAAATTCTCAAGCTTGCTAGGAAAGAGAGAGGGCTGACCCCAAGACCAGTTTCCAGGCTTCTATTGGCAATCAAGAGAACCAAAAGGAGCTTAGGCAAGTACATTAGGACATGGGTTCGCCGCCAAGAACACTCGGCTCTTGTTGTGGTTAACCCAAGGAGTCGGTCCGGGTATGCTAATAAATGGAAAGGGGCAATATTGAAGAGAAACAAGAAGCTGATGGTGGGTACAAAAGGCAGGCTTTTGCTCACGAACGGGACTCCTTTGCTGGTATCGGGCACTGCTAGAGTTGAAAGCTTTTCAAGTCCTATGGTTTTCGATTACCAGAAGGAGAAAATGGATGGGGAGGATGAAGATGGATATTGGTCAACTGCTGTTGAAGACATCAGGTGGGATACTATGTTTCAGGATTTGAAACCAACTTGAACAAATTATTTCATTTTTAAACTCCTGTTGTTTTCTGTTCAAAGTTCTCCATTATGTTTGATTTCAGCGGTGAGAGATGGGATTTTTTTAGCAGTTCCCACCGGTTTTCCTTTTCTTTTTTTTTTTTTGGTGTTTGTGGTGGGGGAAGATTGATAACTTTTATCCTTATCTTCTTGAGTGGTGTTGCAATCATGAGGTTGTCTCCCTCTGCTTTTTTTATCTTTGATAGAAAAAAAAAAAGAAAAGAAAAAGTAGGAATCAGTCACTTTGGGAAAAAGAATGAAACAGAGGTATCGAAATATGCAGAGTAAGAAGCAAGCATTGCATTGTAAATCTTAAAATGATTGTTTTATTGGGTGGTGAAAGTAGAGATACTGTACTTTCTAAAATCACCTAAAATTGTACCAGAAAATCTAGAACTAGAATATGACATGCGTTCGTTTCCTTTTTCTTTCTTTTCTTCCAAGTTTTCTTTTATATGACATAGGAAATATTATTACAATTTAAATTATGGGACAGACCATTTTCAAAATGGTAAAGTTAAAAAAGGGGATGTATGGTTAGTGTTTACCATCAAATTTCGCATATATTTTTTCTTAATTTTATATAAAATGATAAAATTATTCTTAAATTAATATTTAGTATTTTATTAAAATATTTTTATAATTTAATTGAGTTGAGATTCAATAATAAGTAATATGAATAAAATAAAAATTATATATATATGATGATATAAAATATAAATAAGAATTCGAATAATAAATAGAAACCATATTTTAAAAATAATCGTATAAATCAAATTTGATGAAATCATGAGTTATTTTCTTCAATTTGGCCTCTTTACAGAATTGATAACTTTTACGACTAAATTATAACTTGGGGATGGATCTCTCAATGTTATTGAACTGTCCTAGGGAAGAGACGTCACGGGAGAGTATGGTGGAGAATGGTGTTAAAATGTGATAGTTTTCGTATTTGTATAAAATTTTAAATTTTAAATTTAATATTTATATTTTAAAAGTTAAAAAATTAGGTTTTTTTAAAGTTTACTTTTTTTAGTTTTTTTTTAATTTCAGTAGTTATCATCATTTATAGTTTTTGTTAAAATTTATTTATTTAATATATTTATTTTTTTTCTCAATTATATAACACATCATAGGAGGATAATCTAATCAAAATATTAAGTTGATAAATTTTAACAAAAACTACTTGTGATTTTAACAATGGTTAAATATAAAATTAGTACTCAAATTTGTCCTAGATTGATAGTCGAACTTTTTTTCCATCAACAATAATACCCGACTCTAACGGCGTTAAATTAAGGACACATGACAATAAGGATCTCATAATGACATCATCATTTAAAAAATTTTAAAAATATATTTAAAAATAAAAAGATAAATTTTTTTTTTCTTTTGACTCTTCTCTCCCTCTACACTTTTGATTCTTCTTCTACTATTTCCAATGATTTTAGCCAAAATCCTCATTTTCTTCTTCTTCTTCTACTTCAACACAAATTACTACCTTCGTTGCCGCTGGTGATTGGCCTACCTTATCCCAAATCTCAATACTAACTATAACAAATGAAAAGCTTTGAATTTGAAGAATTAGAGAAGAAGAGGCCTCACTTGGATTCTTCTACCATGACTTGTAATCCCTCCACTTCTCCCAATCACACCAAATATGTAATCTCTCTCTCTCTCACTTTTTTTTTAAATACTTTTTATTCTCATCTCTTTCGCTATAGTTTTCAAGTCATTGAACCCACACAATAAATTCACAAATTACAATATGTAACACCCTGATTTTGGGCCTAGTCAGAACAGTGGTTTTGGGACCACAAATTTGACGATGAAAATTTTATTTTTTATTATATTTTTATGGTCTACAATTTCATGGAATAATTTCATGAAAATTTCGTTCGAAAATTTTGACATTCGGGCACTTAATTTAGTCAAAAGAACCAAATCGTAAAAAGTGCAAAATTGAGTTCTACATACTAGAGGTGTCCAATTGTTATGAAATTTTAAATTGAGGGTCCTTAAATGGTAATTAGACCATTGGTTAATTTCTGGAAAAAAATAGACATGAAATGGGTGTAATAAAATATTTTTAAGTTAGGGGTATTTTGGTAAACTAATAATTAAAAGAATTAAAAAGGAAAATAAGCCAAATTAGCTATCATCTTCTTCATTCAACCGTTTCTACCAGTAGCAACCATGGTTAAGGTTTTTTCAAACTCCCAAGCTCGATTGTAAGTGCTCCTTAGCCCCGTTTTTAAAGTTCTTTATATTTTTGAAATCCCGGTAACTTGGTTAAGCTTATTCTAGCAATAATTTAACCTAGGGTTTATATTTGGAAAAATACCCATAGGTGAAATGTGTTTATTTTGATGTTTTATTGTAGAATATGAAGCTTGAAATTGTGTTAAACAACTTTTACTAAGTGATTTTACGTGAAAAAAATGAGTAAAACGACATAATCTGTAAAAATACCTAATGTTCATAAGTACATGTTAGAGTATGAATTTGATGTTTCTATAGAAGGGGAAAATGACCAGCATGTCATAAAACATAATAAAATAGAATGAAGTGAACAAGTTTGGATACTAATTTTATATTTAACCCTTTTAATAATTGAATTGATTTAAAAAAAAAGAGAGGTAGAACTTAGTTTTTAACTTTTTCAAGTATAGAAAGTAAATATCAAAATTTATCAACGTAAACGGATTAACTTCATATTTTAATAGAATATAAATAATGTATCAACCTAGTTCAATACCAATATATCTTCTATCATCTATATATATTACGAGTTTTCATTCCCTTTGCAATGCATAGACTACTTGTATGCATTAACAAAATATAAGCTTAAAGCTAAATTTGTCTCTTAAACTTTATATATTATTTCACTTTGGTAACTTTTTTTTTTAGATTAGTATTTAAATTATCATTCTGTTACTAGATTCAACCTTTTATTTGTAATAGTGTTAAAAAAATCTGATGCCATGTGCTGCCCATTAAAATGTGCCATATAGCATATCCAACCATTCAGAATTCGCCACATGAAAATTAGATTTATTTTAAATAAAAATATTAAATTTAAATTAAAAAATAGAAAATTATAATATTAAGTATTTAAATATTACAAACACATTCTACTGTGACCATCGTTGACCGATCATTAACTGTCATTGATAACCATTGACAGTTCATGTGGCACTATTAGAATGTGTCACATGTCCTTTTTATTTTTTAATATTGTATTTATATTATATTGATTTAAAAATAAAAAAATCGTATGTAATATATAAATAATTCAAACAATTTAAAGAATATGTATTTTTTATAAATTTCTAAAATATATAATATATTTTTTAAAATTTTAAAATAATTAAAAATTATAAAAAATAAAAAAAAGTATTTAAACTTTCCAAATTTGCAAAAAAAAACCTTAATTTTTTTTAAAAAATATATATTCTAGAAAAAACTTAAATTCTTTTGAATTTAGATGTATTGTCTTAAACCTAGATATATTGTTTTAATTTTTTAGAATTATGAAATAAATTATGAAAATTTTCTAGAAAATACCTTTTTGAAATTTTTTAAAATTTAAATGCCATTTTGTAAATTCTGTAAATTTTTATATATTATTTCGACTTTTAAAATTGAAATTCATATCTTTTATAATTTTATAAAAAGAACATTTTTAATTTTTTTGAATTAGTTATATATTAAATATGATTTTTTAACATTTTTAATGAATATTATATATACAATATAAAAAAAGGACATGTGGCGTATTGATTTGCCATAATTTGATAGCTGTTGAATTAACTCTTTTTTTACACTTAAAGAGTTTGTATTTAAGTATTTTTATGATTTTTAGTAGTTGTTAAATTCTTATCTAAGTAGTTAGTTTGTGTATTTTTAGTGTATTTTGTGACCAAAGGGTAAAACCTTACATTGTGGTGTCTAACAACTAACTATACTTTATGCAGGAGGTGACTTAGGCCAAAACATAAAACTTTGACACTACCATTGATGTCGCGACACCAGACCCTTGGAGTCGCGGCACTGAAGTTGTTCATTAGCTTGAGAGTTGAATTCCAAGAAGTATAACACTAGGTCTTTTGACTTAGTACTCTATAAAGTGATCCAACCTGATTCGGTTTTCCTATTTCCCATAAACTTTAATATTCTATATTAAACAATTTTATCATCCCTATTTTACATCGGGAATATTTTTAACGATTTTAACCAGATAAAATTTCGAGAAAATGTTCAATAATTCATAACTCAACATGTTCACTATGACCGAATGATTTATTTTCATTTTTGGGCTTCAAAACAGCTCAAAAATATAAACTTATTTTTTCGATCATTTTTAAGTAATCTATATAAAATTGCAAATTGATCATTTCCATTTTTGGAAACCTACATTCACTTCCAAATGATTCAAATTTTCCATTTCGGAAAAAAAATTCATTTCTAAATGTTTTCCATTTCTCTTTTCCTATTCCTTTTGTTCATTTTTATTCAAACTTGTAATTCATTTATGATTTCAACGAGCTAGCGGAGGGACTGGTTGGACATATGTAATTAGGGCTCAAATGATTTATAATTAAATTTTGAATTTTTGCCTATTAATTATTAACTCATTTAGTCACGAAGTCATTCCACTATAGTTTTGTGACTAAGCTCTCCCCAACGACATACCATTAGAAAGCAACTACTCAATGATCATCTAATGACCTTGTCATAAGTGTGTTACCCTCACAGGATATCCTTGATCACTTTGGGATAAAATGATCGTATTTTATCTCATGGTAACTATTACATTTTCCTTCATGCAAAGTTAATTACTATCAAACAGTAATTAAGTCATTCATCAACAAGAAGAAAGACCTATAGCCATGTGTACTTTTCATCAGCCATGTAATGCCAATGAGAGTATATCATTTACCCGTGTCTCAGGCTATGAATTCTACTATTGTGAATGATGCTACATACTGCAAAAGTCATACACCCAACGCACCAACTTTTGGTTTCTTGTCTATTTGAACTCATGTTTTTACTTACATTAAAGTGTACGAGTCATGCATACATAATTCGTCATCCACTCAAGATTTAGGTATGCCATACTATGTATGTCATAAGTGAATAAATTCATAAACAAATTCAAGATCTAATCTGCTTGGGTCCTATCCGATGTACTGTCAGTCCAATTAGTCACATCTATGTCTCTATCTTCTGGGAGTCATCTACTCCGTTGCCCAACACAAGGCATCTCCCCAATTTGAACTTGATAGATGACATATTTTTCTTTCAATCTATTTGTTCATTTCCGATTAGACAAAGGACATGTTTAGGTTCGTATACTAATAAAAGTTGTCTTTTTGTATTACGACCTGACCACATAATGCCACTCAGTATTAGTTAAACATTAGACAACCAATAAGCAATATTTGCTTCCATTTTTCTTTGCATGCAAAAACCATTTGAGGACAATAATACAAAATATATTAATTGAAATCAATGAATTTATTTTATTACTCAATCCTTTCGAAAAAATTTACAAGTGTACTTAGACGAAAATACTACACTTAGGGCAACAAATCCAACAGTCTCCCACTTTCCCTAGTGAAGTAGATCAGTCATGTTTCACATTCTTGTGTCCTTCCATATGTTTCCCAAAGAGCTCTCTAGCTAGTAGAGTCTTGGCAAAACAAATCCCTACAGTTTGTGTAACAGCCCGTTTTCAGTAAAATTGAAATAGTAGAGTTCTATAAGTTAAAGGTATCAATTAGCTATGAAATTCTAAAGTAAGGGGATTTATATGGTAATTAGACCATATTATTATTAGTAGTGGACAAAGATGGGCAAAAAATTGATGTTTTAATTAGTTTAAACTAAAGGTTAATAAAATAATTTAATAAATAAATAAAATAAAATAGCCTAAAAAGATATCATCTTCTTTAGTTAGATGTTCCATCGAAAATAGGTTAAGAAAACTCCATTAAAGGAGCTTGAACATTCGGTCAAGTTCATCTTGTAACAGCTCGTTTTTTAATGGTATCAGAAATAGTGGTTTTGGGGTCACAAATTCGACGGGTAAGTTCGTAATATTATTATTTATAATAATATTTACAAGTCAAATATGGTTTTAAAAAGGTTTTTGATATGGTAATTTATGTTATATAAATAATTAATTAAGTTCAAGTGGTAAGACTTTAAACTCAAGTTGTTTTAGAAAATAAGGTATCGGGACCTCGTTTTTATAAATCGAACCGTAAATATTTTTATAAATGTTTACAGAGTGTTATTAAGGTTTTATTAAAGTTTCGTTGAGAAATTTTAATGTTTCAATAGTTAATTAATTAAAAAAGACTAAATCATAAAAGATGTAAAATTTGATTACTATTTGATTTGAGTGATTAAATGACTTATTGAATAAAGGGAAAGGGACTTAAATGGTAATTAAACCATTTAAAGAGTTAGTGGACAAATATGGACATGGATTTGGTATTTTATTTAATTATTAACCAATGTTAAAATGATAATTTGGTCTATTAAATTAAAATAAAATAAAAAAGGTTAATTTATTATCATCTTTTTGGTTTCTTCTTCAAAAACCGAATATCCATGGATTTAGTGATGAAGCTCTTGGCCATGGTGAAATTTCATTCATGGTATGTGATTTTGGCCCCGTTTTTATTAATTTTTATGTTTCTAAGATCGTTGCAACTAGACCCCGCTAGCCTGTACCTTCATTTTTGAAACTGTTAAAGATTTTGAATGTTGTTATTGATAAATTTTTGTGATTTTAGATGTTAAATGATGAATTTGAAATGTTGTTTGATATTTAAAAGTATTTTTGTTAAGTAATTTTGATAAATTTACTGATTAGGGACTAAATTGTTGAAATAGTAAAAATACAAGGATCTGATGTGAAATTATTAAAAATGTGGGTTGTTTTGGGTGCCATGAATATTTAGCTAATATGAATTTGCAATAAAAATGGTTAAATTGCATGTTTTAGGCTCAGTGACTAAATTGAATAAAAGCAAAATGTTAGGGGAAATTTTATAAAATGTCAAAAATTATTAAATTGAATGAAATTATTAATTTATATCAAGATCGAGTGGAAAATCAAGGAGAATAGAAATTTACCAAAAAGCCCTATACTTTGACACTTTTGCATTTTAGCCAGGTAAGTTCGTATGAACTAAAATCTTAAATGTTGATTAAATTGAATGTTTAATATGTGGTTCTATTGTGATAGAATCAACATATATATATATGTTGTTATGCAATTTATCATGTAATGAAACGATGGAAATCCAACGATGTTTCGACAACTATCGAGTCCCATTTGAACATTAGGAATTCATAGGATAAAAATGGCATGTCATTAGGGTTTCCATGTTTCAGGTGCTGGTCTTGAATGAACTACCGATGGCCGAGGTCTGGCATGTGTTGTGGATACTCCACAGCTCGTGTGAGTAGCATCCTGTAGCTTACATTCTAACCAACAGCTTGTGTGAGCAGGCCCATTTTACAGCTCGTGTGAGCAACGATGTAAAAGAAAGGAAAGGTTATAATTATATGTTTAGCACATTTCATGCGAGCTATCTCATGTATCCGATGATATTCTAAATGGTTCAACGGGCATGAGAAAGGAAAGGAAACGTATGTGTTCAATATAAACCAAGACACGTATTTATAAAGTATATTGAAATGATGAGATACATGAAAATCATGTTATGTTATGATGGATAATATATCCAATTGAATTATGCTCAAGTATAATGGTTATCCATGTTAAATTCATATGAGTTATGTTTAAATGAACTAACATGTGATATTAATGTGCTTAGGCTTGTGCCAAACTTGTGGTTATGATTGATGTTTATACTTATACTTGTACTATGCATATAAAATGGGTAAGAAAAGAGAATGAAACGGTAAGTTCAAAATTGGGATGTATTATGATGTTATAAAAAGGTTGATGTGATAAATGATGTACTTATATGCGAGAAGTCTATTTATGCTATGGAAGAATTTACCTATATCATGGATAAATACACTAATTCGTGAAATGATAATGTTGATCTGGCTTATGCTAAGCAGTCGAATTGGAAAGGAAAGCAAGTAAATAAAATGATTCATAATCTATTGAAAAGGTTGATGATTACATATTGCGACTTATAAATCCCAATATGTTATATATGAAAAGTATATGCAATAATAATGAACTTACTTATTTGTAAGTTGATGATTATATAGATTTATGAATCTTATGGCATTGGTATAGGTTTATGTTTATTTTAAAAAGTTTATTATTGAAATGGAATATTATGCTTATGGTTTGTACGAGCTTACTAAACATTCATTGCTTACGTAGTTATTTTCTCTTACTTTGCAGATTATCGAAAGCTCGATCGGGTTGGAAGCTCATCAGATATCTATCACACTATCTATCAATTATATTGGTAGGTTTTGATGTTTTGATCAAGATTATAATGGCATGTATAGGTGGACTTATGGTTTACAATAGTTGATAAGTTTGGCATGTATATGTCATTTTGGTTGATGTAACCTTGGTACTTTTGATGCCTTATTGATGTGTGTCATTTTGACAATGTGTTAATGCATGTTTGAGTGGACAAAATGCTAGGCAATGAATTGACCTCAACATGGTCAAATTATGGTATGCTTTGGAAAGGTTTTGAATAGATGTACATGAACGAAATATGGTTTGCCTATATGTTGGTTGTTGGAACCATTTGGAAATGGCTAGATTTGTGTTATTTAGATGGTTTTGATGCATGTGAGAAATGATCCAAATGGTAAGGTTATTTTGATATGGTATGATTCTAATATGGTATGGTTAAATATACATGTTTTAGCTATTTTTTAAGGCTTGATTGTATGTGCAAATGGCTTGTAGATGTGTGCTTGAATTGGGTGAAAGAAATGGCTTGAATTTGGTCTATTTATTGTCCAAACGGATTAAAACACGGGCGTATATCTCATCCATATGTAAGACATGGTCATCTGACACGGCCATGTGTCTCCTGTAGGTTTTAAAGGTTGCATTTTGAGAGTTACACAACTTGGCACATGGGCATGTGACTTGGACGTGTGACCCAAGTCAAAGAGTTACTTGGGCATAGACACGGGTTAGGACATGACCGTGTGTCCCTACTTTGAATGTCCACATAGCTTGAGACATGGGTAAGTGTCTCGCTGTGTGAGTCACACGGCCTGGCCATACAGCGTGTGGCCTCTACAGTGTGAAATTTTCTATCTTTGAACTTAAGTTTCCACATGTTTTTTATTTAGTCCCGAATCATTTTTAAAGTGTTTCTAAGGCCTCAAGGGCTCAAATAAGGGACGATATGCATGTGTTTAAATGGACTATAATATGATTTATGAAACATTAAGAAATGAATGATTATAAGTTACGTTTTGTGGTAATGCTTCGTAACCCTATTCTAGCGATAGACACGGGTCGGGGATGTTACACATCTAGTGCATGTAAGTGTCATTTTGTCCCGTTTTAATGATTTTATGTTTTCAGGATCGTTGTAGTTAATCTAGCTAGCTCAGGGACTAGTTTGCAAAATTGTTAAAGGTTTAGGGTTTTTCCATGAATGTTCTTGCATGATTCTTGACGTTTAAGGGAATATTATGAGTCATTGTTGTTAAATAAACAAGTTTTGTAAAGTGATTTTTGATGAAAATGTCATTTAAAGAGTTATTTGTAAAAGTGGTAAAATTCCATAGTGAAATTGTGAAATGCTTAGTTGTATGAATTGATATAGGTCCCTAGTGTATTCGGCTAGTATGCAATGTGGATGAAATTGCTTAAATTTCAATTTACAAGCTTAAGGACTAAATTGTAAAGAAGTTAAAATATTAGGGGAAAAAGTGTAATTTTGTAAAAGTATGAGTTTTGGATTGAATTGAATAGTATAAGTATTAAATGGATTGAGTTTACTTAGTTAGATCAAGATAAACCTCGAACAGATTTAGATCAAGTAAAAACAAAAGCCTCAGATTGATCGATTACAGTTTTACCTTTTGTTTATCGAGGTAAGTTCGTATGATTAAATGATGTTTTAATGTTATATTGATCTATATATATATTGATGTGTTATTTATCATATAATTAAATGATGGAAATCCAATGATGTTACGATGATTATCGAGCCTCGTTTGAACCTTAGAAACATGTAGGATACAAAAGACATGTCATTAGGGTTACCATGTTTCGGGTGCTAGTCTTAAATGTCCTATCGATGGCTAAGGTCCGACATTTGTTGCAGATACTCAACAGATTGTGTGAGAAGCATCGCGTAGCTTACATTTTGACCGTCAGCTTGTGTAAGCAGACACACTTCACAGCTAAAGTGAGCAACGATGTAAAGGAAAAGGAAAGGTTATGAGTATATGTTTAGCACACTTTGTGTGAGCTTCCCCGCATATCTGATGTTATTTTAAATGGTTCAACGGGTATGAAAAGTAAAGGAATGGTAAGTGTTCAGATGACTTATGTCATGAATCTATGAAAAGGATTAAAAAGGAAATTGTAACAGCCCGATTTTGGGCCTAGTTGGAACAGTGGTTTCGAGACTAAAAATTCGATATAATAAAATTTATTTTTATTATATTTCTATGGTTTGCAATTTCATGAAATGATTTCGTGAAAATTTTATTTGAAAATTTGACGTTTGAGCACTCGATTTAGTCAAAAGGACTAGATCGTAAAAAGTGCAAAACTTGAGTTCTAGAAGCTAGAGGTGTCTAATTGCTATGAAATTTTAAATTGGAGGTCCTTAAATGGTATGGTTAAATATACATGTTTTAGTTATTTTTTAAGGCTTGATTGTATGTGCAAATGGCTTGTAGATGTGTTCTTGAATTGGGTGAAAGAAATGGCTTGAATTTGGTCTATTTATTGTCCAAACGGATTAAAACACGGGCGTATATCTCATCCATGTGTGAGACATGGTCATCTGACATGGCCATGTGTCTCCTGTAGGTTTTAAAGGTTGCATTTTGAGAGTTACACGACTTGGCACATGGGCATGTGACTTGGACGTGTGACCCAAGTCAAAGAGTTACTTGGGCATAGAAACGGGTTAGGACATGACCGTGTGTCCCTACTTTGAATGTCCACATAGCTTGAGACATGGGCAAGTGTCTCGCTGTGTGAGTCACACGACCTGGCCATACGGCGTGTGGCCTCTACAGTGTGAAATTTTCTATCTTTTAACTTAAGTTTCCACATGTTTTTTATTTAGTCCCGAATCATTTTTAAAGTGTTTCTAAGGCCTCGAGGGCTCAAATAAGGGACGATATGCATGTGTTTAAATGGACTATAATATGATTTATGAAACATTAAGAAATGAATGATTATAAGTTACGTTTTTGTGGTAATGCTTCGTAACCCTATCCTAGCGATAGACACGGGTCGGGGATGTTACACATCTAGTGCATATAAGTGTCATTTTGTCCCGTTTTTAATGATTTTTATGTTTTCAGGATCGTTGTAGTTAATCTAGCTAGCTCAGCGACTAATTTGCAAAATTGTTAAAGGTTTAGGGTTTTTCCATGAATGTTCTTGCATGATTCTTGACGTTTAATGGAATATTATGAGTCATTGTTGTTAAATAAACAAGTTTTGTAAAGTGATTTTTGATGAAAATGTCATTTAAAGAGTTATTTGTAAAAGTGGTAAAATTCCATAGTTAAATTGTGAAATGCTTAGTTGTATGAATTGATATAGGTCCCTAATGTATTCGGCTAGTATGCAATGTGGATGAAATTGCTTAAATTTCAATTTACAAGCTTAAGGACTAAATTGTAAAGAAGTTAAAATATTAGGGGAAAAAGTGTAATTTGTAAAAGTATTAGTTTTGGATTGAATTGAATAGTATAAGTATTAAATGGATTGAATTTACTTAGTTAGATCAAGATAAACCTCGAACAGATTTAGATCAAGGAAAAACAAAAGCCTCAGATTGATCGATTACAGTTTTACATTTTGTTTATCGAGGTAAGTTCGTATGATTAAATGATGTTTTAATGTTATATTGATCTATATATATATTGATGTGTTATTTATCATAGAATTAAATGATGGAAATCCAATGATGTTACGATGATTATCGAGCCTCGATTGAACCTTAGAAACATGTAGGATACAAAAGACATGTCATTAGGGTTACCATGTTTCAGGTGCTAGTCTTAAATGTCCTATCGATGGCTAAGGTCCGACATTTGTTGTAGATACTCAACAGATTGTGTGAGAAGCATCGCGTAGCTTACATTTTGACCGTCAACTTGTGTAAGCAGACACACTTCACAGCTAAAGTGAGCAACGATGTAAAGGAAAAGGAAAGGTTATGAGTATATGTTTAGCACACTTTGTATGAGCTTCCCCGCGTATCTGATGTTTTTTTAAATGGTTCAACGGGTATGAAAAGTAAAGGAATGGTAAGTGTTCAGATGACTTAAGTCATGAATCTATGAAAAGGATTAAAAAGAAAATTATAACAGCCCGATTTGGGCATAGTTGGAACAGTGGTTTCGAGACTAAAAATTCGATATAATAAAATTTATTTTTATTATATTTTTATGGTTTGCAATTTCATGAAATGATTTCGTGAAAATTTTATTTGAAAATTTGACGTTTGAGCACTCGATTTAGTCAAAAGGACTAGATCGTAAAAAGTGCAAAACTTGAGTTCTAGAAGCTAGAGGTGTCTAATTGCTATGAAATTTTAAATTGGAGGTCCTTAAATGGTATGGTTAAATATACATGTTTTAGCTATTTTTTAAGGCTTGATTGTATGTGCAAATGGCTTGTAGATGTGTTCTTGAATTGGGTGAAAGAAATGGCTTGAATTTGGTCTATTTATTGTCCAAACGGATTAAAACACGGGCGTATATCTCATCCATGTGTGAGACATGGTCATCTGACATGGCCATGTGTCTCCTGTAGGTTTTAAAGGTTGCATTTTGAGAGTTACACGACTTGGCACATGGGCATGTGACTTGGACGTGTGACCCAAGTCAAAGAGTTACTTGGGCATAGAAACGGGTTAGGACATGACCGTGTGTCCCTACTTTGAATGTCCACATAGCTTGAGACATGGGCAAGTGTCTCGCTGTGTGAGTCACACGACCTGGCCATACGGCGTGTGGCCTCTACAGTGTGAAATTTTCTATCTTTTAACTTAAGTTTCCACATGTTTTTTATTTAGTCCCGAATAATTTTTAAAGTGTTTCTAAGGCCTCGAGGGCTCAAATAAGGGACGATATGCATGTGTTTAAATGGACTATAATATGATTTATGAAACATTAAGAAATGAATGATTATAAGTTACGTTTTTGTGGTAATGCTTCGTAACCCTATCCTAGCGATAGACACGGGTCGGGGATGTTACACATCTAGTGCATGTAAGTGTCATTTTGTCCCGTTTTTAATGATTTTTATGTTTTCAGGATCGTTGTAGTTAATCTAGCTAGCTCAGCGACTAATTTGCAAAATTGTTAAAGGTTTAGGGTTTTTCCATGAATGTTCTTGCATGATTCTTGACGTTTAATGGAATATTATGAGTCATTGTTGTTAAATAAACAAGTTTTGTAAAGTGATTTTTGATGAAAATGTCATTTAAAGAGTTATTTGTAAAAGTGGTAAAATTCCATAGTTAAATTGTGAAATGCTTAGTTGTATGAATTGATATAGGTCCCTAATGTATTCGGCTAGTATGCAATGTGGATGAAATTGCTTAAATTTCAATTTACAAGCTTAAGGACTAAATTGTAAAGAAGTTAAAATATTAGGGGAAAAAGTGTAATTTTGTAAAAGTATTAGTTTTGGATTGAATTGAATAGTATAAGTATTAAATGGATTGAATTTACTTAGTTAGATCAAGATAAACCTCGAACAGATTTAGATCAAGGAAAAACAAAAGCCTCAGATTGATCGATTACAGTTTTACATTTTGTTTATTGAGGTAAGTTCGTATGATTAAATGATGTTTTAATGTTATATTGATCTATATATATATTGATGTGTTATTTATCATATAATTAAATGATGGAAATCCAATGATGTTACGATGATTATCGAGCCTCGATTGAACCTTAGAAACATGTAGGATACAAAAGACATGTCATTAGGGTTACCATGTTTCAGGTGCTAGTCTTAAATGTCCTATCGATGGCTAAGGTCCGACATTTGTTGTAGATACTCAACAGATTGTGTGAGAAGCATCGCGTAGCTTACATTTTGACCGTCAACTTGTGTAAGCAGACACACTTCACAGCTAAAGTGAGCAACGATGTAAAGGAAAAGGAAAGGTTATGAGTATATGTTTAGCACACTTTGTATGAGCTTCCCCGCGTATCTGATGTTTTTTTAAATGGTTCAACGGGTATGAAAAGTAAAGGAATGGTAAGTGTTCAGATGACTTATGTCATGAATCTATGAAAAGGATTAAAAAGGAAATTATAACAGCCCGATTTTGGGCATAGTTGGAACAGTGGTTTCGAGACTAAAAATTCGATATAATAAAATTTATTTTTATTATATTTTTATGGTTTGCAATTTCATGAAATGATTTCGTGAAAATTTTATTTGAAAATTTGACGTTTGAGCACTCGATTTAGTCAAAAGGACTAGATCGTAAAAAGTGCAAAACTTGAGTTCTAGAAGCTAGAGGTGTCTAATTGCTATGAAATTTTAAATTGGAGGTCCTTAAATGGTATGGTTAAATATACATGTTTTAGCTATTTTTTAAGGCTTGATTGTATGTGCAAATGGCTTGTAGATGTGTTCTTGAATTGGGTGAAAGAAATGGCTTGAATTTGGTCTATTTATTGTCCAAACGGATTAAAACACGGGCGTATATCTCATCCATGTGTGAGACATGGTCATCTGACATGGCCATGTGTCTCCTGTAGGTTTTGAAGGTTGCATTTTGAGAGTTACACGACTTGGCACATGGGCATGTGACTTGGACGTGTGACCCAAGTCAAAGAGTTACTTGGGCATAGAAACGGGTTAGGACATGACCGTGTGTCCCTACTTTGAATGTCCACATAGCTTGAGACATGGGCAAGTGTCTCGCTGTGTGAGTCACACGACCTGGCCATACGGCGTGTGGCCTCTACAGTGTGAAATTTTCTATCTTTTAACTTAAGTTTCCACATGTTTTTTATTTAGTCCCGAATCATTTTTAAAGTGTTTCTAAGGCCTCGAGGGCTCAAATAAGGGACGATATGCATGTGTTTAAATGGACTATAATATGATTTATGAAACATTAAGAAATGAATGATTATAAGTTACGTTTTTGTGGTAATGCTTGTAACCCTATCCTAGCGATAGACACGGGTCGGGGATGTTACACATCTAGTGCATGTAAGTGTCATTTTGTCCCGTTTTTAATGATTTTTATGTTTTCAGGATCATTGTAGTTAATCTAGCTAGCTCAGCGACTAATTTGAAAAATTGTTAAAGGTTTAGGGTTTTTCCATGAATGTTCTTGCATGATTCTTGACGTTTAATGGAATATTATGAGTCATTGTTGTTAAATAAACAAGTTTTGTAAAGTGATTTTTGATGAAAATGTCATTTAAAGAGTTATTTGTAAAAGTGGTAAAATTCCATAGTTAAATTGTGAAATGCTTAGTTGTATGAATTGATATAGGTCCCTAATGTATTCGGCTAGTATGCAATGTGGATGAAATTGCTTAAATTTCAATTTACAAGCTTAAGGACTAAATTGTAAAGAAGTTAAAATATTAGGGGAAAAAGTGTAATTTTGTAAAAGTATTAGTTTTGGATTGAATTGAATAGTATAAGTATTAAATGGATTGAATTTACTTAGTTAGATCAAGATAAACCTCGAACAGATTTAGATCAAGGAAAAACAAAAGCCTCAGATTGATCGATTACAGTTTTACATTTTGTTTATCGAGGTAAGTTCGTATGATTAAATGATGTTTTAATGTTATATTGATCTATATATATATTGATGTGTTATTTATCATATAATTAAATGATGGAAATCCAATGATGTTACGATGCTTATCGAGCCTCGATTGAACCTTAGAAACATGTAGGATACAAAAGACATGTCATTAGGGTTACCATGTTTCAGGTGCTAGTCTTAAATGTCCTATCGATGGCTAAGGTCCGACATTTGTTGTAGATACTCAACAGATTGTGTGAGAAGCATCGCGTAGCTTACATTTTGACCGTCAACTTGTGTAAGCAGACACACTTCACAGCTAAAGTGAGCAACGATGTAAAGGAAAAGGAAAGGTTATGAGTATATGTTTAGCACACTTTGTATGAGCTTCCCCGCGTATCTGATGTTTTTTTAAATGGTTCAACGGGTATGAAAAGTAAAGGAATGGTAAGTGTTCAGATGACTTATGTCATGAATCTATGAAAAGGATTAAAAAGGAAATTATAACAGCCCGATTTTGGGCATAGTTGGAACAGTGGTTTCGAGACTAAAAATTCGATATAATAAAATTTATTTTTATTATATTTTTATGGTTTGCAATTTCATGAAATGATTTCGTGAAAATTTTATTTGAAAATTTGACGTTTGAGCACTCGATTTAGTCAAAAGGACTAGATCGTAAAAAGTACAAAACTTGAGTTCTAGAAGCTAGAGGTGTCTAATTGCTATGAAATTTTAAATTGGAGGTCCTTAAATGGTATGGTTAAATATACATGTTTTAGCTATTTTTTAAGGCTTGATTGTATGTGCAAATGGCTTGTAGATGTGTTCTTGAATTGGGTGAAAGAAATGGCTTGAATTTGGTCTATTTATTGTCCAAACGGATTAAAACACGGGCGTATATCTCATCCATGTGTGAGACATGGTCATCTGACATGGCCATGTGTCTCCTGTAGGTTTTAAAGGTTGCATTTTGAGAGTTACACGACTTGGCACATGGGCATGTGACTTGGACGTGTGACCCAAGTCAAAGAGTTACTTGGGCATAGAAACGGGTTAGGACATGACCGTGTGTCCCTACTTTGAATGTCCACATAGCTTGAGACATGGGCAAGTGTCTCGCTGTGTGAGTCACACGACCTGGCCATACGGCGTGTGGCCTCTACAGTGTGAAATTTTCTATCTTTTAACTTAAGTTTCCACATGTTTTTATTTAGTCCCGAATCATTTTTAAAGTGTTTCTAAGGCCTCGAGGGCTCAAATAAGGGACGATATGCATGTGTTTAAATGGACTATAATATGATTTATGAAACATTAAGAAATGAATGATTATAAGTTACGTTTTTGTGGTAATGCTTCGTAACCCTATCCTAGCGATAGACACGGGTCGGGGATGTTACACATCTAGTGCATGTAAGTGTCATTTTGTCCCGTTTTAATGATTTTTATGTTTTCAGGATCGTTGTAGTTAATCTAGCTAGCTCAGCGACTAATTTGCAAAATTGTTAAAGGTTTAGGGTTTTTCCATGAATGTTCTTGCATGATTCTTGACGTTTAATGGAATATTATGAGTCATTGTTGTTAAATAAACAAGTTTTGTAAAGTGATTTTTGATGAAAATGTCATTTAAAGAGTTATTTGTAAAAGTGGTAAAATTCCATAGTTAAATTGTGAAATGCTTAGTTGTATGAATTGATATAGGTCCCTAATGTATTCGGCTAGTATGCAATGTGGATGAAATTGCTTAAATTTCAATTTACAAGCTTAAGGACTAAATTGTAAAGAAGTTAAAATATTAGGGGAAAAAGTGTAATTTTGTAAAAGTATTAGTTTTGGATTGAATTGAATAGTATAAGTATTAAATGGATTGAATTTACTTAGTTAGATCAAGATAAACCTCGAACAGATTTAGATCAAGGAAAAACAAAAGCCTCAGATTGATCGATTACAGTTTTACATTTTGTTTATCGAGGTAAGTTCGTATGATTAAATGATGTTTTAATGTTATATTGATCTATATATATATTGATGTGTTATTTATCATATAATTAAATGATGGAAATCCAATGATGTTACGATGATTATCGAGCCTCGATTGAACCTTAGAAACATGTAGGATACAAAAGACATGTCATTAGGGTTACCATGTTTCAGGTGCTAGTCTTAAATGTCCTATCGATGGCTAAGGTCCGACATTTGTTGTAGATACTCAACAGATTGTGTGAGAAGCATCGCGTAGCTTACATTTTGACCGTCACTTGTGTAAGCAGACACACTTCACAGCTAAAGTGAGCAACGATGTAAAGGAAAAGGAAAGGTTATGAGTATATGTTTAGCACACTTTGTATGAGCTTCCCCGCGTATCTGATGTTTTTTTAAATGGTTCAACGGGTATGAAAAGTAAAGGAATGGTAAGTGTTCAGATGACTTATGTCATGAATCTATGAAAAGGATTAAAAAGGAAATTATAACAGCCCGATTTTGGGCATAGTTGGAACAGTGGTTTCGAGACTAAAAATTCGATATAATAAAATTTATTTTTATTATATTTTTATGGTTTGCAATTTCATGAAATGATTTCGTGAAAATTTTATTTGAAAATTTGACGTTTGAGCACTCGATTTAGTCAAAAGGACTAGATCGTAAAAAGTGCAAAACTTGAGTTCTAGAAGCTAGAGGTGTCTAATTGCTATGAAATTTTAAATTGGAGGTCCTTAAATGGTATGGTTAAATATACATGTTTTAGCTATTTTTTAAGGCTTGATTGTATGTGCAAATGGCTTGTAGATGTGTTCTTGAATTGGGTGAAAGAAATGGCTTGAATTTGGTCTATTTATTGTCCAAACGGATTAAAACACGGGCGTATATCTCATCCATGTGTGAGACATGGTCATCTGACATGGCCATGTGTCTCCTGTAGGTTTTAAAGGTTGCATTTTGAGAGTTACACGACTTGGCACATGGGCATGTGACTTGGACGTGTGACCCAAGTCAAAGAGTTACTTGGGCATAGACACGGGTTAGAACATGACCGTGTGTCCCTACTTTGAATGTCCACATAGCTTGAGACATGGGCAAGTGTCTCGCTGTGTGAGTCACACGACCTGGCCATACGGCGTGTGGCCTCTACAGTGTGAAATTTTCTATCTTTTAACTTAAGTTTCCACATGTTTTTTATTTAGTCCCGAATCATTTTTAAAGTGTTTCTAAGGCCTCGAGGGCTCAAATAAGGGACGATATGCATGTGTTTAAATGGACTATAATATGATTTATGAAACATTAAGAAATGAATGATTATAAGTTACGTTTTTGTGGTAATGCTTCGTAACCCTATTCTAGCGATAGACACGGGTCGGGGATGTTACACATCTAGTGCATGTAAGTGTCATTTTGTCCCGTTTTTAATGATTTTTATGTTTTCAGGATCGTTGTAGTTAATCTAGCTAGCTCAGCGACTAATTTGCAAAATTGTTAAAGGTTTAGGGTTTTTCCATGAATGTTCTTGCATGATTCTTGACGTTTAATGGAATATTATGAGTCATTGTTGTTAAATAAACAAGTTTTGTAAAGTGATTTTTGATGAAAATGTCATTTAAAGAGTTATTTGTAAAAGTGGTAAAATTCCATAGTTAAATTGTGAAATGCTTAGTTGTATGAATTGATATAGGTCCCTAATGTATTCGGCTAGTATGCAATGTGGATGAAATTGCTTAAATTTCAATTTACAAGCTTAAGGACTAAATTGTAAAGAAGTTAAAATATTAGGGGAAAAAGTGTAATTTTGTAAAAGTATTAGTTTTGGATTGAATTGAATAGTATAAGTATTAAATGGATTGAATTTACTTAGTTAGATCAAGATAAACCTCGAACAGATTTAGATCAAGGAAAAACAAAAGCCTCAGATTGATCGATTACAGTTTTACATTTTGTTTATCGAGGTAAGTTCGTATGATTAAATGATGTTTTATGTTATATTGATCTATATATATATTGATGTGTTATTTATCATATAATTTAATGATGGAAATCCAATGATGTTACGATGATTATCGAGCCTCGTTTGAACCTTAGAAACATGTAGGATACAAAAGACATGTCATTAGGGTTACCATGTTTCAGTGCTAGTCTTAAATGTCCTATCGATGGCTAAGGTCCGACATTTGTTGTAGATACTCAACAGATTGTGTGAGAAGCATCGCGTAGCTTACATTTTGACCGTCAGCTTGTGTAAGCAGACACACTTCACAGCTAAAGTGAGCACGATGTAAAGGAAAAGGAAAGGTTATGAGTATATGTTTAGCACACTTTGTGTGAGCTTCCCCGCGTATTTGATGTTTTTTAAATGGTTCAACGGGTATGAAAAGTAAAGGAATGGTAAGTGTTCAGATGACTTATGTCATGAATCTATGAAAAGGATTAAAAAGGAAATTATAACAGCCCGATTTTGGGCATAGTTGGAACAGTGGTTTCGAGACTAAAAATTGATATAATAAAATTTATTTTTATTATATTTTTATGATCTGCAATTTCATGAAATGATTTCGTGAAAATTTTATTTGAAAATTTGACGTTTGAGCACTCGATTTAGTCAAAAGGACTAGATCGTAAAAAGTGCAAAACTTGAGTTCTAGAAGCTAGAGGTGTCTAATTGCTATGAAATTTTAAATTGGAGGTCCTTAAATGGTATGGTTAAATATACATGTTTTAGCTATTTTTTAAGGCTTGATTGTATGTGCAAATGGCTTGTAGATGTGTTCTTGAATTGGGTGAAAGAAATGGCTTGAATTTGGTCTATTTATTGTCCAAACGGATTAAAACACGGGCGTATATCTCATCCATGTGTGAGACATGGTCATCTGACATGGCCATGTGTCTCCTGTAGGTTTTAAAGGTTGCATTTTGAGAGTTACACGACTTGGCACATGGGCATGTGACTTGGACGTGTGACCCAAGTCAAAGAGTTACTTGGGCATAGACACGGGTTAGACATGACCGTGTGTCCCTACTTTGAATGTCCACATAGCTTGAGACATGGGCAAGTGTCTCGCTGTGTGAGTCACACGACCTGGCCATACGGCGTGTGGCCTCTACAGTGTGAAATTTTCTATCTTTTAACTTAAGTTTCCACATGTTTTTATTTAGTC
Organism: Gossypium hirsutum; assembly: GCF_007990345.1. Taxonomy (NCBI): domain Eukaryota; kingdom Viridiplantae; phylum Streptophyta; class Magnoliopsida; order Malvales; family Malvaceae; genus Gossypium; species Gossypium hirsutum. Next base: position 64,035,201 of record NC_053425.1, on the reverse strand, counting down.
CCGAATCATTTTTAAAGTGTTTCTAAGGCCTCGAGGGCTCAAATAAGGGACGATATGCATGTGTTTAAATGGACTATAATATGATTTATGAAACATTAAGAAATGAATGATTATAAGTTACGTTTTTGTGGTAATGCTTTGTAACCCTATTCTAGCGATAGACACGGGTCGGGGATGTTACACATCTAGTGCATGTAAGTGTCATTTTGTCCCGTTTTTAATGATTTTTATGTTTTCAGGATCGTTGTAGTTAATCTAGCTAGCTCAGCGACTAATTTGCAAAATTGTTAAAGGTTGAGGGTTTTTCCATGAATGTTCTTGCATGATTCTTGACGTTTAATGGAATATTATGAGTCATTGTTGTTAAATAAACAAGTTTTGTAAAGTGATTTTTGATGAAAATGTCATTTAAAGAGTTATTTGTAAAAGTGGTAAAATTCCATGGTTAAATTGTGAAATGCTTAGTTGTATGAATTGATATAGGTCCCTAATGTATTCGGCTAGTATGCAATGTGGATGAAATTGCTTAAATTTCAATTTACAAGCTTAAGGACTAAATTGTAAAGAAGTTAAAATATTAGGGGAAAAAGTGTAATTTTGTAAAAGTATTAGTTTTGGATTGAATTGAATAGTATAAGTATTAAATGGATTGAATTTACTTAGTTAGATCAAGATAAACCTCGAACAGATTTAGATCAAGGAAAAACAAAAGCCTCAGATTGATCGATTACAGTTTTACATTTTGTTTATCGAGGTAAGTTCGTATGATTAAATGATGTTTTAATGTTATATTGATCTATATATATATTGATGTGTTATTTATCATATAATTTAATGATGGAAATCCAATGATGTTACGATGATTATCGAGCCTCGTTTGAACCTTAGAAACATGTAGGATACAAAAGACATGTCATTAGGGTTACCATGTTTCGAGTGCTAGTCTTAAATGTCCTATCGATGGCTAAGGTCCGACATTTGTTGTAGATACTCAACAGATTGTGTGAGAAGCATCGCGTAGCTTACATTTTGAACGTCAGCTTGTGTAAGCAGACACACTTCACAGCTAAAGTGAGCAACGATGTAAAGGAAACGGAAAGGTTATGAGTATATGTTTAGCACACTTTGTGTGAGCTTCCCCGCGTATTTGATGTTATTTTAAATGGTTCAACGGGTATGAAAAGTAAAGGAATGGTAAGTGTTCAGATGACTTATGTCATGAATCTATGAAAAGGATTAAAAAGGAAATTGTAACAGCCCGATTTTGGGCCTAGTTGGAACAGTGGTTTCGAGACTAAAAATTCGATATAATAAAATTTATTTTTATTATATTTTTATGATCTGCAATTTCATGAAATGATTTCGTGAAAATTTTATTTGAAAATTTGACGTTTGAGCACTCGATTTAGTCAAAAGGACTAGATCGTAAAAAGTGCAAAACTTGAGTTCTAGAAGCTAGAGGTGTCTAATTGCTATGAAATTTTAAATTGGAGGTCCTTAAATGGTATGGTTAAATATACATGTTTTAGCTATTTTTTAAGGCTTGATTGTATGTGCAAATGGCTTGTAGATGTGTTCTTGAATTGGGTGAAAGAAATGGCTTGAATTTGGTCTATTTATTGTCCAAACGGATTAAAACACGGGCGTATATCTCATCCATGTGTGAGACATGGTCATCTGACATGGCCATGTGTCTCCTGTAGGTTTTAAAGGTTGCATTTTGAGAGTTACACGACTTGGCACATGGGCATGTGACTTGGACGTGTGACCCAAGTCAAAGAGTTACTTGGGCATAGACACGGGTTAGGACATGACCGTGTGTCCCTACTTTGAATGTCCACATAGCTTGAGACATGGGCAAGTGTCTCGCTGTGTGAGTCACACGACCTGGCCATACGGCGTGTGGCCTCTACAGTGTGAAATTTTCTATCTTTTAACTTAAGTTTCCACATGTTTTTTATTTAGTCCCGAATCATTTTTAAAGTGTTTCTAAGGCCTCGAGGGCTCAAATAAGGGACGATATGCATGTGTTTAAATGGACTATAATATGATTTATGAAACATTAAGAAATGAATGATTATAAGTTACGTTTTTGTGGTAATGCTTCGTAACCCTATTCTAGCGATAGACACGGGTCGGGGATGTTACACATCTGTGCATGTAAGTGTCATTTTGTCCCGTTTTTAATGATTTTTATGTTTTCAGGATCGTTGTAGTTAATCTAGCTAGCTCAGGGACTAATTTGCAAAATTGTTAAAGGTTTAGGGTTTTTCCATGAATGTTCTTGCATGATTCTTGACGTTTAATGGAATATTATGAGTCATTGTTGTTAAATAAACAAGTTTTGTAAAGTGATTTTTGATGAAAATGTCATTTAAAGAGTTATTTGTAAAAGTGGTAAAATTCCATAGTTAAATTGTGAAATGCTTAGTTGTATGAATTGATATAGGTCCCTAATGTATTCGGCTAGTATGCAATGTGGATGAAATTGCTTAAATTTCAATTTACAAGCTTAAGGACTAAACTGTAAAGAAGTTAAAATATTAGGGGAAAAAGTGTAATTTTGTAAAAGTATTAGTTTTGGATTGAATTGAATAGTATAAGTATTAAATGGATTGAATTTACTTAGTTAGATCAAGATAAACCTCGAACAGATTTAGATCAAGGAAAAACAAAAGCCTCAGATTGATCGATTACAGTTTTACATTTTGTTTATCGAGGTAAGTTCGTATGATTAAATGATGTTTTAATGTTATATTGATCTATATATATATTGATGTGTTATTTATCATATATTTAAATGATGGAAATCCAATGATGTTACGATGATTATCGAGCCTCGTTTGAACCTTAGAAACTCGTAGGATACAAAAGACATGTCATTAGGGTTACCATGTTTCGGGTGCTAGTCTTAAATGTCCTATCGATGGCTAAGGTCCGACATTTGTTGTAGATACTCAACAAATTGTGTGAGAAGCATCGCGTAGCTTACATTTTGACCGTCAGCTTGTGTAAGCAGACACACTTCACAGCTAAAGTGAGCAACGATGTAAAGGAAAAGGAAAGGTTATGAGTATATGTTTAGCACACTTTGTTTGAGCTTCCCCGCGTATCTGATGTTATTTTAAATGGTTCAACGGGTATGAAAAGTAAAGGAATGGTAAGTGTTCAGATGACTTATGTCATGAATCTATGAAAAAGATTAAAAAGGAAATTGTAACAGCCCGATTTTGGGCCTAGTTGGAATAGTGGTTTCGAGACTAAAAATTCGATATAATAAAATTTATTTTTATTATATTTTTATGGTCTGCAATTTCTTGAAATGATTTCGTGAAAATTTTATTTGAAAATTTGACGTTTGAGCACTCGATTTAGTTAAAAGGACTAGATCGTAAAAAGTGCAAAACTTGAGTTCTAGAAGCTAGAGGTGTCTAATTGCTATGAAATTTTAAATTGGAGGTCCTTAAATGGTATGGTTAAATATACATGTTTTAGCTATTTTTTAAGGCTTGATTGTATGTGCAAATGGCTTGTAGATGTGTTCTTGAATTGGGTGAAAGAAATGGCTTGAATTTGGTCTATTTATTGTCCAAACGGATTAAAACACGGGCGTATATCTCATCCATGTGTGAGACATGGTCATCTGACATGGCCATGTGTCTCTTGTAGGTTTTAAAGGTTGCATTTTGAGAGTTACACGACTTGGCACATGGGCATGTGACTTGGACGTGTGACCCAAGTCAAAGAGTTACTTGGGCATAGACACGGGTTAGGACATGACCGTGTGTCCCTACTTTGAATGTCCACATAGCTTGAGACATGGGCAAGTGTCTCGCTGTGTGAGTCACACGACCTGGCCATACGGCGTGTGGCCTCTACAGTGTGAAATTTTCTATCTTTTAACTTAAGTTTCCACATGTTTTTTATTTAGTCCCGAATCATTTTTAAAGTGTTTCTAAGGCCTCGAGGGCTCAAATAAGGGACGATATGCATGTGTTTAAATGGACTATAATATGATTTATGAAATATTAAGAAATGAATGATTATAAGTTACGTTTTTGTGGTAATGCTTTGTAACCCTATTCTAGCGATAGACACGGGTCGGGGATGTTACACATCTAGTGCATGTAAGTGTCATTTTGTCCCGTTTTTAATGATTTTTATGTTTTCAGGATCGTTGTAGTTAATCTAGTTAGCTCAGGGACTAATTTGCAAAATTGTTAAAGGTTTAGGGTTTTTCCATGAATGTTCTTGCATGATTCTTGACGTTTAATGGAATATTATGAGTCATTGTTGTTAAATAAACAAGTTTTGTAAAGTGATTTTTGATGAAAATGTCATTTAAAGAGTTATTTGTAAAAGTGGTAAAATTCCATAGTTAAATTGTGAAATGCTTAGTTGTATGAATTGATATAGGTCCCTAATGTATTCGGCTAGTATGCAATGTGGATGAAATTGCTTAAATTTCAATTTACAAGCTTAAGGACTAAATTATAAAAAAGTTAAAATATTAGGGGAAATAGTGTAATTTTGCAAAAGTATGAGTTTTGGATTGAATTGAATAGTATAAGTATTAAATGGATTGAATTTACTTAGTTAGATCAAGATAAACCTCGAACACATTTAGATCAAGGAAAAACAAAAGCCTCAGATTGATCGATTATATTTTTACATTTTGTTTATCGAGGTAAGTTCGTATGATTAAATGATGTTTTAATGTTATATTGATCTATATATATTGATGTTTTATTTATCATATAATTAAATGATGGAAATCCAATGATGTTACGATGATTATCGAGCCTCGTTTGAACCTTAGAAACATGTAGGATACAAAAGACATGTCATTAGGGTTATAATGTTTCGGGTGCTAGTCTTAAATGTCCTATCGATGGCTAAGGTCCGACATTTGTTGTAGATACTCAACAGATTGTGCGAGAAGCATCGCGTAGCTTACATTTTGACCGTCAGCTTGTGTAAGCAGACACACTTCACAGCTAAAGTGAGCAACGATGTAAAGGAAAAGGAAAGGTTATGAGTATATGTTTAGCACACTTTGTGTGAGCTTCCCTGCGTATCTGATGTTATTCTAAATGGTTCAACGGGTATGAAAAGTAAAGGAATGGTAAGTGTTGAGATGACTTATGTCGTGAATCTATGAAAAGGATTAAAAAGGAAATTGTAACAGCCCGATTTTGGGCCTAGTTGGAACAGTGGTTTCGAGACTACAAATTCGATATAATAAAATTTATTTTTATTATATTTTTATGGTCTGCAATTTCATGAAATGATTTCGTGAAAATTTTATTTGAAAATTTGACGTTTGAGCACTCAATTTAGTCAAAAGGACTAGATCGTAAAAAGTGCAAAACTTGAGTTCTAGAAGCTAGAGGTGTCTAATTGCTATGAAATTTTAAATTGGAGGTCCTTAAATGGTAATTAGACCATTGGTTAATTTGTTGGACAAAAATGGACATGAAATAGGTGAAATAGAATATTTTTAAGTTAGGGGCATTTTGGTCATTTAGTAATTAAAATGAATTAAAAACAAAATAAAAGCCAAATTTTGGTCATCTTCAACCCCTTGGCTGAAATTTTGAAGACCACCATGGATAGGGTTTTGTTCAAGCTTTCCAAGCTCTATAGTAAGTTCACTCTTGCCCCTTTTTTAATGATTTTCACGTTTTTAAAATCCTCGTAACAATATTTACCTATTTCTACCTTTGATTTGAAATAGGGTTCATGTTAAAAAATTTACCCATGTATGACATGTGTGTATTTTGATGTTTAATGGAGGAATATGAATGTTTGTTGTGTGTTAAATGACTTTTATTAAGTAGTTTTCGGTGAAAATACTAAAAAGGACTAATTTGTAAAAGTTATAAAATTTGTCATAAAAGTGTGATTTAGTGGAAATTGTGGGCTTCTATAGTTATGAAAATGATTCGACTAGGCTTGTACAATAAAAAATTATAGGTTTGAATAAATTATACGAGCCTAGGGGCAAAAGTGTAAAATGACAAAGTTTAGGGGCAAAAATGTAATTTTTCCATAGTATGATTTTTGGATCATATTGACTAATGTGACTAATAAATAGACTAAATGTGGTATTATAGATCACAGAAAATGGGGTTCGGACTTAGAACGGGGGAAAAACGAGAAATTAATGGTTAGGTCCCTTTTTGCCATTTTGGTGTCGAGGTAAGTTCATGTGTAAATAATGCAATGATATATCATGTTTGGATGTTTTATTTATGTATGAATCTCTATGTTTAATTAATATGACAAGTGTATGAACGACTTTATTGTTTATGAGAATGACATTATGAACGAGTTCAACGAATATGCGTTATCGAGAAAATCCCGTTTGAACCTTAGGAATAATGTAGGATACAATGTGACATGACACTAGGAACTATGTGATAATGAGCTCATGAAATTATATGTATATGTGATAATATGAACCCGGGAGCTAGTCTTGTACGTTCTACCGGTGGCTGGGTAGCCCGGCATGTGTTGCGGGTACCTGTCAGCTTATGCCGAGTAGTTACGTCCTGACTGTCAGCTTCTATGAGTAGGCCCGTGATTAGCTCGAGAGCGAGCAGTATGTAATATGTGATATGAGCTAGCTTTAGCTACGAATGTGGTACTTATGTGCGAGCTTTCCATGTATCCAATAGTATTCCAAGTGTTCAAAAGGTAAATCAGTGAGTTATTTGACAATTAAGTCAATGATGAGGAAATATGAGAATGTGCTATGAGTTAGTACAGGTATGTACTTATAACTCATGAGCAAAGGATTCAGTACACTATGAATATGTGGTAAGGATGCATACGAGAAAGAATGTGACTATATTACATGAGGTACATATATGTACATGAACATGTTATGCTTGTGAAACATTGATAACCTTGTGACAAATGATCTACATTTATGATGAATGGATGCATGATAAGATTTGATAATAATCATGTGATAGGCATATGAGCTTAATCGAATTGTGAAGTAGTATGATGTATATACTTAAGCTGTGATTCAATAGATGCGTGAAAGATTGTTAAGCTATATGTGGAAATTATGATTACTCGTAAATGATGTGCATGTTGTTAAGAGAGTTGAAATAACTTGTTAAATAATGTGATTTGCTATAATGAGGAGATCATGGTTGTTAATCTAATTCCAAGACATGCAACAGTTAAAGAAGGACTTAATCTTGGCCAATCGACCCATTCAGGTATGATGTCTAAAGACTGTCCGTACCGGGAATTCTTTTGATTTGATTTTTGTTAATGAATGAAATATTATGGGATTAGTGATGACAAAATTAGTCAGAGGAATAATGTTTGAATTGTAAAAATGTTTGAGTAAGACAGTTACAGTTGAGTAATTTATGACCATCTCTTCTGGGCATTCAATGTGTTTATACATTCTCAGAGGCATATGAAATTGATTATTTCCTGATTAAATTCTTATTGTATGAGAATGTTAGTTAACTAAAATGTTTGATGAATGTAACGCCCCAATTTTTAGGATTTTTGGGATTTCTGTAATTTTCAATGAAATTTAGAAATCTGTGTTTCGACTGTCTGGTGTGCGTTTGAGTATGTTGGTGGGCCTTTAAAAGGCCCAAGAGTAAATTTAATTCGAGGCAATTCCTGAATTTTAATTTTTGAGAGAGAAGGTTCTGGCGATATGGGCTTACCTACCAATTCAATATTCCATATTCAAACCATCACATAAACATTATATACATCATATAACTTACCTAACAAACACGTCATTTAGGCCAACTTAAAAGGCCATACATACCAACATTTACAAGCCAAATCTCATGGCTAGATATTCACATAACAAAACATACTAAATTACTTCCAGTCTATACATGCCATATACCATAAGTATAACTCTCAAAATGGTACCAAAATAGATGTCTGATAGTGTGAATGAGTCGCTGATGATCCTCGGATCCGAGCTAGCTCTATAACACTGTAAAACAAGGAACATTTCACACAGCAAGCTTCATAGCTTAGTAAGTTTGTACCAAATATAATCAACAATTTATATAATACAAAACATCAACTATAAAACACTTAGTAGTTTTCAAATCATCCATCAATTCTATTCCTTCACAATTGATATTTTCATACAAATTCATCAAGCTTCATACACATAGTATCATCTACCACATAAGTATCATACATACTTGAACTTTCCCGTATTTATTCATTTTCATTCTCACCTATTGTTTGAATACATTAATTCATTCGGAAGTCTTTCCATACCTTAAGAGCTTGCACACTTAGTGCATTAATGATTAGCCGAAGCTGTAACGATCTCGTACACTTAGTGCCATCTCAAATAACCAAAATTATCTTGGTATCGCACACTTAGTGCCTCGTATAGCCGAAGCTATTCCAATTCGCACACTTAGTGCAATTTATAGCCGAAGCTATTTTGAATCGCACACTTAGTGCCAAACATAGTTGATTTATCACCGTACTCAAACCATATTCAAATATATACTAGTTATGCATTATCAAACCATTAGAACATAATTGTAACATCATTTATCACGTACGAACTTACCTCGTACTCAGAATTGATAATTTGGATCATTTACTCGTAACCTTCGTACGAACTTACCTCGTACTCAGAATTGATAATTCGGATCATTTACTCGTAACCTTCGATTTCCCTCGATCTAAATTCGAATTCCTCCTTTCTTGATCTATAAGTATTCAAAATTAACCCTTTTATTCAACAAATCATTCAATTAAATCCATATACACATATTTAGGGCATTTTAGAAATTAGCCCTCACATTTTCACATTTTAACACTTTAGTCTCTAATTAATAAAATCACAAAACACACATAATTTCTTTATACACATGTTAGGCCGAATATTCACTTAGCTCATATAAGCCCATATATTTCATTTAATTCTCATTTTAGTCCCCCAATTTCTCATTTTCACAATTTAGCCGAAATTACTCAAATTCATCAAAAATCCCAATACAAAACATATGTATATATCATCAAGCTTCCATATTTCATCAACTAACATTATAAAACTCATAAAATCAACAATGGCATAACTTAAATTCATCATTCAAATTAGAAATTTAGGCATGGTCTTGATAGAACACAAAACAATGATCACAAAAACATAAAAATCATAAAAAACTGAACAAAATTCGTACCTTATTCAAAGACAATGAGAGCCGAACCCTAGGAACCTTATTTCCTTTCTTTTTCTTGTGATTTTCGGTAATAAGGATGAAAGAATCATCCTTTAACATGTGTTGTTTTATTTATTACATAATAATTTATCATTTACCAATTTTCCCTTTATAATTAAACATATAATTCATGTTAATTAAGGCCATTAATGTCCACTCATACTTCCAATGGTAAAATATCAACATAAGGACCTTTGCGTTAATAAGACAAAACAAATAGACACACTTAACATATAGCATGCAACTTTTACATTTTACGCAATTAGGTCCTTTTTATCAAATCTGCATACAAACGATAAAATTTTCACACGAAACTTTCATAGATATCAATTCACATAGTATAAACACAAAAAATAATATTGAACTATTTTTCTTGACTCGGATTTGTGTCTTGAAACCACTATTCTGACTAGGGTCTAAACTGGACTGTTACAACTCTCCCCCCTTAGGGATTTTCGTCCCTGAAAATCTTACTAGTGAATAAGTTTGGATATTGTTTTCTCATAGCATCCTCGGGTTCCCACATAGATTCTTTAACCCTGTGCCAATGCCACAATACTTTTACTAATGCAATTTTCTTATTTCTCAACTCTTTGATCTCACGAGCTAAAATTTGTATCGGTTCTTCATCATAAGACATATCAGGCTGAATTTCAACCTCAGTCGGGGAAATAACATGTGAAGGATCTGATCTGTATCTTCGTACTATCGTTACATGAAATACGTTGTGAATCTTTTCCAATTCTGGTGGCAACAACAATCTATAAGCAACCGGCCCGATATGTTCTATAAACTCGTACGGCATGATGAATCTCGGACTCAATTTGCCTTTTCTGCCAAATCGAAGTACTTTCTTCCACGGAGACACTTTCAGAAAGACTTTGTCACCGATCTCAAACTCAATATCTTTTCTTTTTAAATCTGCATACAATTTCTGACGATCCACAACTACTTTTAGACTATCTCATATTATTTTCACTTTTTCTTCTGTTTCTCTGATCAAATCAACCCAGTGGATCTTATTCTCACTAAGCTCTATCCAATACAATGGCGTTTGACATTTGCGACCGTACAAAGCTTCATAAGGAGCCATTTTGATACTCAATTGAAAGCTATTATTATATGCAAATTCAATCAATGGCAAGTATCACTCCCACATACCTTCAAACTCAAGAATACAACATCTCAATATATCCTTGAGTATTTGAATAATCCGCTCAGATTGACCATCCATCTACGGGTGAAAAGCAGTGCTAAAGTGTAGTTTCATACCGAATGCCTCTTGCAGTTTCTTCTAAAATTGCGATGTGAATCTCGGATCTCTATCTGAAACAATAGAAATAGGTACTCCGTGCAACCTCACAATTTGAGAAATATACAACTTAGCAAGCTTATCAAGTGAATAATCTGTATGAATTGGAATGAAATGAGCCGATTTAGTCAATCTATCAACAACAAACCAGATTGCATCTTTCTTACTCGGTGACAGAGGTAAACCCGATACAAAATCTATCGTGATTCTGTCCCATTTCCACTCCGGAATCATAATCGGTTGTAATAAACTGGATGGCACTTGATGTTTAGCTTTAACTTGCTGACAGATCAAACATTTCGCAACAAATTCAGAGATGTCATGTTCATACTAGGCCACCAATAAAGCTGTTTCAGATCATTATACATTTATGTAATTCCCCAGATGCACAGGTAAACAACTGTTATGAGTTTCGTCCAAAATCATCTGAATCAACTATGGATTTCTTGAAACACAAATCTTATTTCGGAATCTCAAACAATTATCATTATCAACTTGAAATTTAGAATTAGAATCCAAATCACACTGAGCTCATTTTGGTAAAATCTCATTATCAACTTTCTAAGCTTCATAAATCTGCTGTAAGAACAAAGATCTAGCTTTCAATTCAACTAAAACTGAACTATCATCAGACAAAACTAAATGAGCATTCATCGCACGTAAAGCAAACAATGATTTTTGACTCAAAACATCAACAACAACATTGGCCTTTCTCGGATTGTAATCAATAACAAGCTCGTAGTCTTTTAGCAGTTCTAGCCATCTTCTCTGACGTAGACTCAAATCTTTCCAAGTCATTAGATATTTTAAGCTTTTGTGATTGGAATAAAAATGACATTTCTCACTAAATAGATAATAGCGCCAAATCTTCAAAGCAAACACAATTGTAGCTAATTCAAGGTTGTGCGTCAGATAGCTCTTTTCGTGCGGCTTTAGCTGTCTCGAGGCATAAGCTATAACTTTGCCTTCCTACATCAAGACATAACCCAGACCGTTCAATGAAGCATCACTGTAGATCACAAATTCTTTACCCGACTCTGGTTGTACTAATACTGGTGCTTCAGTCAATAGAGCTTTCAACTAATCAAAACTTTTCTGACACTTTTCAGACCAATCAAATTTCACATCTTTTTGAAGCAATTTCGTTAACGGAGTCACAATCATAGAAAAGCCTTTTACAAACCGTCGATGATAACTGGCAAGTCCCAGAAAACTATGGACTTCAGAAACATTTCTCGGAGGCTTCCAATCCAGAATAGCTGAAATTTTTCTTGGATCAACTCGAATGCCAGATGCCGACACAACATGTCCCAGAAAACTAACTTCTCGTAACCAAAATTCACATTTGCTAAACTTCGCATATAACTATTTTTCTTGCAAAGTCTATAGCACTATTCTCAAATGCTCGGCATGTTTGGTTTCATCAAGCGAATAAATCAAAATGTCATCAATGAATACAATGACAAATCGATCTAAATACGGTCTGAAAATTCTGTTAATCAAATCCATAAAAACAATAGGTGCATTTGTTAATACAAAAGGCATAACCAAAAACTCATAATGTTCGTACCTCATTCGGAAAGCAGTTTTTAGAATGTCTGAATCTTTTACTCGCAACTGATAGTAACCTGATCTCATATCTATCTTGGAAAATGGTAGCTCCTTTCAGTTGATCAAATAAATCGTCAAGTCGGGGCAAAGAATATTTGTTCTTGATCATCACTTTATTGAGTTGTCAATAATCGATGCACATTCTCATAGTTTTGTCTTTCTTTTTCACAAACAAAACTGGTGCACCCCAAGAAGAATAACTCGGTCTAGTAAAACCTCTATCTGTCAATTCTTGCAACTAAGCTTTCAACTCTTTTAACTCTGTCAGGGCCACTCTATACAGAGCTATCAAAATTGGAGTAGTTCCTGGTACTAACTTAATGCCAAATTCAACTTCTCGGATCAGAGGTAATCCTGGAAGTTCTTCAGGAAATACATCAGGGAATTCACAGACAACAGGCATTGATTCAACTTTCTTTTCAATCACTTTCATGTCAAGCACGTAAGCTAAATAAGCTTTGCAACCCTTTCTCACATATTTCTGAGCTAGCATCACTAAAATCACTGCTGATTCAACTTTCTTTTCAGTCAGTTTCATGTCAAGCACATAAGCTAAATAAGCTTCGCAACCCTTTCTCACATATTTCTGAGCTAGCATCACTAAAATCACTGCTGGCAATCCGTTCAAATCACTAGATTCAATTCGGGCTATTTCATCGTTCTTGCATCTCAAATCAATAGCTTTTCGTTTGCAGTTTATAACAGCATCATGCAATGTTAACCAATCCATACCCAAGATTACGTCAAACTCATCAAATGGTAACAACATCAAATCAGTCGAAAAGTAATTACCCTAATCATCAATGGACAATTCTTGCACACTTTATCAACCAATACACTCTTGCCTAAGGGGTTCGATACTCTAATTACAAATTTAGTAGACTCTATATGCAAAGTCTTACTGGATACTAAATTCACACATATATATGAATGAGTAGACCCTGGATCTATCGGTGCAATAAGTATAATATCATAGAGAGTAAAAGCACCGGTAATAACATCTGGAGATGATGCTTCTTCGCGTGCTAGAATAGCGTAGGCTTGTACAAATGCTCTAACATCAGATCTTGCTGTAGTGTCTCGCGTCACACCTCTACCACCACTCACATTTCCTGTGTTTCTCAGTGGTTTACCTCTAGCTGCAGTGTTACTCGGGCTCATGTTCTGAGCATTATCTTTTTTAGCTAACTCTGGGCAATCTTTTATAAAGTGATCTCGTGAACGACAGCTGTATCAAGCTCGATTTTTACTTTTTCCCCAGCAATATCCAAAATTCCGTCTTTCACATTGTTAACACTCAAGCTTTACATCCTTTGCATTAGCAACACTCGATACTGATGTAGTTTGAGCTTTAGAGTTGGTATATTGCTTTCCATGATTTCTATTTTGATATCCCGCTAAAGCTATCGATCGATCAATATAATCTCTAGATTTCTTTGACGAGGAATGATGAGATTTATTCATTGATCTCTTTCTCAAATCTCTAGCCTCTGAATCAGCTTTTCTCTTTTCTTTGTTGAGATCCTCAGCTTTACAGGCCCACTCAACCAGTACTACGAATTTTTTCAATTCAAGTATCCCTACTAACAGTTTTATATCTTCGTTCAATCCATCAAAAAATCTTTTACACATGATCTCTTCAGTAGACATGTATTCTCAGGCATACTTGGTCAAACGTACAAATTCTCTTTCGTATTCTGTTACAGTCATCCAGCCCTATTTCAATTCTAGAAACTCTTTATTTTTCTGATCGAGGAATCTTTTACTTATATACTTCTTCTGGAACTCGGTCTGAAAGAATTCCCAAATAACTCATTCTCTAGGAACCACCGATGTCAATGTTTTCCGCCAGTGATATGGATTATCTCTAAGCAAAGATACTATGCATTTGATACACTCTTTTGGAGTATTGGACAATTCATCAAATATTATGATAGTGTTCTCAAGCCAGAACTTAGCCTTTTCAGCATCATCATCAATCGTAGCCCGAAATTCTTTAGCCCTATATTTACGAATCTTTTCAACAGGTGGCTTACTCAATTGACTCGAATCTATTACTTGTGTCACAATCGAAACTTGTTTAGGAACAGGTGGGGGTGGAGGTTGTTGAGCAGCTGGATTCATTCGTACGAATTTCGTAAACCACTCAGTCATCATTTGGAAGAAGGCTTGCTTAGCCTTTCCTCCTTGACTACTAAAAATAGGCCTAAAATTGACCGACGTTGTCCCTTAAGTGGGAGCGGGCGCATTGCTTTCAATGCCATCAGTTATCACTCGTTCAGGATCCATTAGCTATATAAAAACATATTTTAACTGTCAGGAATCATCACACTATCACAGTTCATATATATGACATGTATAGCTAGACTCACATACACTACATTAGTCTTAGAATCAACTAAACCTGGCTTTGATACCAATCAAATGTAATACCCCTAACCTGTATCCGTCGCCGGACTAGGGTAAAGAGGCATTACCGAATACATCGACTCATTTCACATTCATTTCACAAATATCATAGCATCATAGTAACACTTCATTACAGAGTCCCTTACATAGGTTAACAAGACCTTAAACATACTTTAGAAAGGGGTCGGACTAAACCAAGCTTACATAAAATTTTTCAAAGTTATACAGGTCACACGCCCGTGTGAACAGGCTGTGTGCCTCACACGGAATTAGACACGCCCGTGTATTTAGGCCATGGCAAAACATGGCATACATACTGACTTGTCCACATGGCCACAAGACATGCTCGTGTGCCTTGGCCGTGGTCGAAACTGACTTAGGTCACACAGCTATTCACACGCATGTGTGTCTAGCCCGTGCACCCTTCGAAATAGCCACACACGCCCATGTACCAAGGCTATGTGCCTCACACGGCCACTAGACATGCCCGTGTGTCTAGGCTGTGCTCGAGGCTGACTTGAATAACTAAATTACAGCATACACACGGTTGAGACACACGCCCGTGTGTTCTACCATGTGGGGTGAAATTAGGCTTGGTTTAAGCCACATTTCCCAACTATTTCAAGCACTCCAAACCACAACATTTTAGCATTATTAGTATACATTCATAAGCAACCAAATCCACCAATTTGTATATATTTTACGCCATTCAAATACCATCCAATTCACTACTCAATTTCACAACCAAAACATACCAAATCAATGTACCAAAATCATCACATCTTGCATAAGTTCCAAATACATAAACTCATCATCTAATCACATATTTCATATCACAAAACCTACCAATTCAATATTCCATATTCAAACCATCACATAAACATTATATACATCATATAACTTACCTAACAAACACATCATTTAGGCCAACTTAAAAGGCCATACATACCAACATTTACAAGCCAAATCTCATGGCTAGATATTCACATAACAAAACATACTAAATTACTTCTAGCCTATACATGCCAAATACCATAAGTACAACTCTCAAAATGGTACCAAAATAGATGTCTGATAGTGTGAATGAGTCGCTGATGATCCCCGGATCCGAGCTAGCTCTATAACACTGTAAAACAGAGAACATTTCACACAGTAAGCTTCATAGCTTAGTAAGTTCGTACCAAATATAATCAACAATTTATATAATACAAAACATCAACTAATAAACACTTAGTAGTTCTCAAATCATCCATCAATTCAATTCCCTCACAATTGATGTAACACCCCTTACACGTACCCAAGACTGGAAATATGCATAAGGCATTATTGAACATAAACAGGGCATCTCCGAAAAATATGGGTCATAAAATTTTACTCCAAATTAAAACCAATCAAACAAATTCATATTGTCTTTATCATGGACCTACGAGGCCTAAAACATACATTAAAAGTAATCCAGGACTAAACCGAGAGCTTAAGAAAATTCTAAAAAAATTTCTAGGTCTAAGCCTCACACGCCCGTGTGGAGGCAATACATACGCTCGTGTGCTTTGGGACACGCCCGTGTCTCATACCCGTATCGAATTTCTAGAATTTATTTTTCATTTCGAACCTACAGGGGTTTTTACACGGCCGAGCACACGCCCGTGTCCCTGGCCTGTGTCCCTCACACGGCCTAGACATGCCCGTGTCCAAAAACCTAGACATTTTGTTTATGACGTTATCATTCATTTAGGGGCATACGACCAAGGCACATGCTCGTGCGCTAGGCCATGTCCTGCACACGGCTGAGACGCACGGTTGTGTCTCTTCCTGTGTGTTTACTACCATGCATGCTGACTTCGAAATCTTAGGTGCAGGGGACACACGACCATTCAACATGCCTATGGGGCAAACCGTGTGTCACACACGGTTTAGACACAGGCCCATGTGTCTACCCGTGTGGACCATTTAAAGGCTATTTTCCAAACCAATAGTCACCCACAACCACACATACATTCAAACATACTTTATGACATGCAACATGATATACTCAAGCACTCAAATATTCCACTCCATGGCACTCTCACTGTGACAGCCCAAAGTTGACCCTAGTCGGGAAGTGGTTTCGGGACCGCTAAACCGAGTCACCGAAATGTTTGAATGTGATACTTATTGTGTAGAATATGTAATTATGAATGTGTGAAAATTTCAAGCTTCAATTTGGTTGATTTCATGTGAATTTAGTCAATAGGACTTATGTGAGAAAATTCTAAAATGTGATAGGTCAATGTGTGAGGACCTATTAGTGCATGTGGACAAAGGGGGGGACTTGCATGTCAAATTCCCCCCCTAATGAGTAGTGGCCGGCCATGACAAGGAAGGATGGGCAAAACATGTCATGAAACATGTTTTGTTAGTGGAAGAATAAAATAAGGAGTATGGGTAATAAAGAAATGGAAAACAAAAGAAAAAAAATGTGTGTGTAGTGTTTGTCCCCCATTGCCGTGAGCTAAAGAAGAGAAAGGGGGGAATTTTGTTCATCCTTTTCTCATCTTCATGCTTGCCAAAAACTAGAAAGAAAAACAAAGAAAAATTTTCTCATCCTTTGGTTCATCCTTGGCCAAAAATTTTAAGGAGGAAAGAAGAAGAAAGGTGAAGAGATTCGGCCATGCATGTAGCTAGGCTAAGGTATGTTTGATGATGTTCCATGAGAGGCATGCATGTTTTAGTTGTTAGCTTGAGTTCTACCTAACCCATGGTCTAAATCTTGCTATGTGATGGAAATGGCACTTGACCATGGATGAATCATTCTTGGTTGATGTTTGATGTTGTGGTGATGAGGCATGAGGATGAGTTAAGATTCGGCCTAGGTGGAGGTTGTGTTAATGCCATTGCATGCAAAATATGAAGCTTGTTAATGATGCATGTGATGATGGCTTGATGATTCTTGAACCTCCTTTTTAGCATTTTTTTTGTGTGAGCACATATGTGCATTGGTTGCTAAATGGAGAAGAATCGACTAGCAAGATGTGTGCTAAGGCCGAATGTAACTTTGCATGTTAATGAGCAATGCATGTGTTAAATTGATGAAAAGGGGGAGGATGCTTTACTAGTGTGTATATGTGTGTATTAAGTGTTGAAATCGACCCCAAAAATGGACATGCATATTCGGCCAAGGGTAAAGAAATTAGCTAATATGTTGTGTTGATGCATGATTTTTGCATGTATGAGACTTTAATGTCTAATGTATAAATATGGGCTAAGTGCCTTGTGTTCATCTTTTGATGCCTAAATGATGAAATCAATTTATTTGTTTGATTAAGCTCAAGAGCAAAGGGGAAATAAAACCGATAAAGGGAAGGAAAAAGTGGTTGAATAGCTAGCGGAATCGTTCGACAACACCCGAGGTAAGTTCTTGAGTAAGAGAGCTTAAATTTCGATGTGATTAAATCATGCTCTATGTGTGGCTATTGAGCCGAATGTGCAAGGACAATATGTGCCTTGTGTTTGAGTTTCGTAAACGAAAATGAAATATGAATGTACCATGAATTATTGTTAGATGTGCATGATTAATTGAATGCTGTCCGGGCTAAGTCCCGAAGGCTTTGTGCTAAGCGAATATATCCGGACTAAGATCCGAAGGCCTTTGTGCGAGATACTAAATCCGGGTTAAGTCCCGAAGGCATTCGTGCGAGTTGTTAAATCCGGGTTAAGTCCCGAAGGCATTCGTGCGAATTGTTAAATCCGGGTTATGTCCCGAAGGCATTGTGTGAGTTACTAAATCCGAGCTATGTCCCGAAGGCATTTGAACGAGGAGCTATATCCGGTTAAATCCCGAAGGTACGTGATTTGGTAATGAATGAGCTTGCTGTAAAATTCCAGCGAATACTCGAAAAAAACATCCCAATATGGGGATATGTTACGTATGTGTTGAATTTAATCGAGCCCTTACAAATAAATGTTCGCTCAGTTGATAAACGAGCTATCGGCCTTCGGCTAAGTTAGTCTATTGTGTATGTGCATAAGGGTTGTTAATGTTGTGAAGCAAGTTTAATATCGATAAATTGCGTATTATGAAATATTCCGTTTAGCTAAATGTGTGATATTCTTTGTTTATGCTGGAATTCCTTGCTCAAACTTACTAAGCATAAATTGCTTACTCGTTACATTGCTCCTCTGTTTTATAGATTTTTGGTTCTCCAGCTATCGGACTCGGGATCTTGAAGTCGAAGTCGCCCACACTATCAAAGGCTCTTTTGGGTACTATTTTGGTTGAATTTTGTTATGGCATGTATAGGACTACCCATTGTTGTCTTTCGAGTACTTTATGAAATGTATAAGTGTACAGCCATGCGAAATGGCTTGTAGAAGTGGAGTATGGCATTAGACCATTCGTATTTATGAATGTATAGATGGTTTCATGATGTAACTATGTTGGAATGGAAGTGTTGAGCAAATGATCAGCCACTAGAATGGCTAAGTATGATCATATGTGGGCTTATGTATGACAAGGCCCTAGTTGGTCCATGAAACCCCAAATTAGGTAAGGTTCACTTTGAAAACAGAAGCTGATAGCAGCAGTGGTGTGGATTGGAAAAATCACAAGAATTCGTAGGAGTGGAATTAAATAGTGAATAAATTATGTAATCTAACCTTGATGAATCTACTTTCATATGGAAGTAACGAAACAATTATAGGAACAGTACAGAAAGAGATATTCGGGTTCTTGTGGAACAGGGCCAGAACAGTTTCTGGATTCACTGTTCCGCCTTTGGAAATTCACTATAAATTGACCAGAGATAATTAGGGGTCATACCATATATGTTTGGATTCCTATCTGAGTCTAGTTTCCATAGAAACAAACGGCATCAGTATTGAAGCTCTGTGGAGAGAGATATCCCAGTCGTAATGGGAAAAGGTCAGTGTAGTCGACCCCTGTAACATGGGAGACTTTGACTAATAAACTGTACTAATTGGCCCAACAAAAAATTCTAGAAAAAAATCCATAGGTGGGAACATGAGTCTAGTTTCAGGGAAAAATCACAAAACTGATTTTTGAGTTGTGAAACTCAAGATATGATTTTTGAAGCGACTAGTACTCAGACTGGGCAGTGTCTGGAAAAATTTTTCAAAGTTTGTTAACATCTCGTGTCCGACTCCGGTGTCGGTCTCGGGTTCGGGGTGTTACATTTTATTGGTATCAGAGCTACGGTTTAGTCGATTCTAGGACTACCGTAATGTTTTGGGTCTAGCTATACATGCCATTTTATGTGATTACTTGATAGTGTGGTGATTTCTGACAATCGTAAATGTGTTTATTTATAGTAATGGATCCCGATCGTGACCGAGAAGTAGCTGATGATCTTGAGAGTGTAGCGCCTGCTCCCGCACAAGGGACAGTGCCGGCGGACTCTCAACTTAATGCTAGTAATCATAATGATGAAGCTAGACAAGCATTCTATAGCGTGATGAATGATTGGTTTAACCAATACATTCGAACTAATATGGCTGTTCCACAACCTCCATTCCCGACAAATACTACCCCCGCACCTACAATACCACCGGTAACGGACCAAATAAGGTCAAATAAGCCCCCAGTTGACAGAATCCGAAAACATGGGGCTACTGAATTTAAGGCTATGGATAGCGATGATGCCGAGCAAGCTGAATTTTGGCTGGACAACACTATCCGGGTACTCGATGAGCTATCTTGTACACCCGATGAATGCCTAAAGTGTGCTATCTCCTTGCTACGTGATTCTGCCTACTATTGGTGGAGTACTCTGACTTCTATTGTGCCCCGAGAGCAAGTAACTTGGGAGTTTTTCCAAACTGAGTTTCGGAAAAGTATATCAGTCAGAGATTTGTTGATCAAAAACGGAAGGAATTTCTTGAGCTTAAGCAAGGCTCCATGTCGGTTACTGATTACGAGCGAAAATTTGTTAGACTTAGCAAATACGCTCGGGAATGTGTTTCGTCCGAAGCTATTATGTGTAAACGCTTCGAGGATGGGCTGAATGAAGATATAAAAATGTTCGTTGCGTTCTTGAAATACAAGAGTTCGTGGTACTTGTTGAACGAGCTTGTAAAGCCGAAGAGCTTAGAAAAGAAAAGCAAAGAGTTGATGAGGGAACTGGAGAGTTTCATAAAAAATCCTCGGGGAGGTCTCTTCAACAGACATCGAAGAGATTTCGAGATGATGCGGGCCAGTTTAGAGGCACTTCGGGCCTTTTTGGACGAGATCGTGATCGACCCCCTGTGGGTACACGAGGCACTTCGGTCGCCAGTGTTGGGAATGAACGTCGAGACAGGACGAAATGCCGATATTACGGTAAATGGCATTCGGGGAGTTGTAGATTTCCTGACCGCTCCTGTTACAAATGCGGATCAGTGGACCACTTCATTAAAGATTGCCCGAGGTTGTCGGGACAGAATGCAAATCAGAGTGGGAGACCGGGTGCTACCACTGCTCGAGGTAGACCATCTGGAAATATGGGCAATGCTGGTGGTGGTCAGAGAGGATCTAGAGATGATATAACCAGATCCGAAGCCCGTGCGCCTGCTAGAGCTTATGCTATACGTGCCCGCGAGGATGCTTCTTCGCCTGATGTTATTACCGGTACATTCACCCTCTTTGATACTAATGTAATTGCTTTGATTGACCCCGGTTCTACTCATTCTTACATATGTGAAACCTTAGCATCCAGTAAGACTTTACCTATTGAGTCTACTGAGTTCGTAATTCGGGTGTCAAATCCCTTGGGTCGTTACGTGCTTGTCGACAAAGTGTGTAATAAATGTCCCCTGGAAATTCGAGGTTCCTGTTTCCCGGGGAACTTGATGCTCTTGCCGTTTGATGAATTTGATGTTATCCTTGGTTTGGATTGGTTGACCGCGCATGATGCGATTGTGAATTGCAAGAGCAAGACTATTGATTTGAGATGCGCAAATAACGAAGTAGTCCGAATTGAGTCTGCGGACTTAGAGGGGATGCCAGCTGTAATATCAGCAATGTTGGCACAGAAATATGTAAGAAAAGGGTGCGAAGCATACCTTGCGTATGTACTTGGTGACAAAGAATTAGAAAAGAAACCCGAATCTGTGCCGGTGGTTTGTGAATACCCGAATGTTTTTTCGGAAGAATTACCGGGTTTACCACCTGTTCGGGAGGTAGAGTTTGGTATTGAGCTTGTACCTGGGACTACGCCGATTTCGATAGCTCCGTATCGTATGGCACCAACCGAGTTAAAGGAGTTGAAAGCTCAGTTGCAAGAACTGACGGATAGAGGTTTCGCTCGACCAAGTTTCTCACCTTGGGGTGCACCAGTATTGTTCGTGAAAAAGAAGGACGAAACCATGAGGTTGTGCATTGACTATCGTCAGCTGAATAAAGTGACGATAAAGAACAAATATCCGTTGCCTCGCATCGATGATTTGTTCGACCAACTGAAGGGAGCCTCAGTGTTCTCAAAAATAGATTTGAGATCGGGCTATTATCAGTTGCGAATCCGAGATTCAGATATTCCCAAAACTGCCTTCAGAACGAGATATGGTCACTACGAATTCTTAGTGATGCCGTTTGGGCTCACTAATGCCCCTGCAGTATTTATGGATTTGATGAATCGGATCTTCAGACCGTATTTGGATCGGTTCGTAGTGGTGTTCATTGATGACATTTTGGTCTATTCAAGAGACGAGACCGAACATGCTGAGCATCTGAGGCTAGTGCTGCAAATTTTGCGGGATAAGCAGTTATATGCTAAGTTCAGTAAGTGTGAGTTCTGGTTAAGAGAGGTTAGCTTCTTGGGTCATGTGGTATCCGCGTCGGGTATTCGAGTTGACCCGAACAAAATTTCAGCCATACTTGACTGGAAACCTCCGAGAAACGTTACTGAAGTTCGGAGCTTTTTGGGGCTCGCCGGTTATTACCGACGATTTGTGAAAGGTTTCTTGATGATAGCCACACCAATGACGAAGCTACTTCAAAAGGATGTTAAGTTCGAGTGGACGGAGAAATGTCAGAAAAGTTTCGACCAACTGAAAACTCATTTGACTGAAGCTCCAATTTTGGTGCAACCCGAATCAGGTAAAGAGTTTGTCATTATAGTGACGCATCCCTACTTGGGTTGGGTTGCGTATTGATGCAAGAAGGTCGAGTCGTGGCCTATGCGTCGAGACAATTGAAGCCACACGAGAGGAATTATCCGACCCATGATCTCGAACTAGCTGCCATCGTGTTTGCTTTAAAAATATGGCGACATTATCTGTTTGGTGAGAAGTGCCATGTATTTTCGGATCACAAAAGTCTCAAATATTTGATGACTCAACGAGACTTGAATCTGTGACAAAGACGTTGGCTTGAGTTGTTGAAAGATTACGAGCTTGTCATTGATTACCACCCGGGAAAGGCTAACGTGGTTGCGGACGCCTTAAGCCGGAAGTCATTGTTTGCTTTACGAGCGATGAACGTGCATTTGTCTGTTCTACCAGACAGTGTGTTAGTAGCTGAATTAAAAGCTAAACCATTGTTGACTCACCAAATTCGTGAAGCTCAGAAAGTCGATGATGAATTGGTTGCAAAACGGGCTAAGTGTTTTCCGAACGAGGAATCGGAGTTTCAAATTGATGATGATGATTGTTTGAGGTTCAGAAATCGTTTGTGTGTTCCAAGGAATTCGGAACTCATTTCGATGATTCTGAACGAAGCCCATTGTAGCCGAATGTCAATTCACCCGGGGAGTACGAAATGTACAATGATTTGAAACGTCAATTTTGGTGGCATGGTATGAAACGGGACATCTCTGACTTTGTTTCGAGATGTTTAATATGTCAACAAGTGAAAGCGGAACATCAAGTGCCTTCAGGATTACTCCAGCCGATCATGATACCCGAGTGGAAATGGGATCGAGTCACAATGGACTTTGTGTCCGGACTGCCCTTGTCAGCAAGTAAGAAGGATGCGATATGGGTTATTGTTGATAGACTGACTAAGTCGGCTCATTTCATCCCCGTACGTACGGATTTTTCATTGGAGAAACTAGCTGAATTGTACGTTTATCAAATTGTGAGATTACACGGGGTACCTGTTTCTATCGTGTCGGATAGAGATCCGAGATTCACCTCACGATTTGGAAGAAATTGCAAGAAGCTCTGGGTACCAAGCTGCATTTAGCACTGCTTTTCACCCCCAAACCGATGGTCAATCCGAGAGGATAATTCAGATACTTGAGGATATGTTGAGATGTTGCATCCTCGAGTTCAGTAGTTCATGGGAACGGTATTTACCTTTGATTGAATTCGCTTACAACAATAGTTTTCAATCAAGTATTAAGATGGCACCTTACGAGGCTTTGTACGGTCGTAAATGCCGTACACCATTGTTTTGGACCGAGCTCGGTGAAAGCAAATTTTCGGAGTTGATTTGATTAGAGATGCTGAACAGAAAGTAAAGGTAATCCGTGAAAGTCTGAAGGTAGCCACGGATCGTCAGAAATCGTACGCAGATTTGAAACGAAAAGACAACGAGTATCAGGTGGGAGACAAAGTGTTCCTTAAGGTTTCACCTTGGAAAAAGATACTCAGGTTCGGCCGTAAGGGCAAGTTGAGCCCAAGATTCATTGGGCCGTACAAAATCTCCGAACGAGTTGGTCCGGTTGCGTATAGATTGATTTTGCCCCGGAGCTTGAAAGATTCATGACGTCTTTCATTTTCGATGCTTCGACGCTATCGATCTGATCCATCGCATATAATTAGCCCATCAGAGGTTGAAATTCAAGTCGACATGAGCTATGAAGAAGAACCGATGCGTATCCTAGCTCGTGAAGTGAAGGAGTTGCGAACAAAAGAGTTCCGCTAGTAAAGGTGTTATGGCTCAAACACGGGATCGAGGAAGCAACTTGGGAGACCGAGAGCTCGATGAAAGAACGATACCCAAACCTATTTACCGGTAAGATTTTCGGGGACGAAAATTTCTTAAGTGGGGAGAGTTGTGACAGCCCAAAGTTGACCCTAGTCGGGAAGTGGTTTCGGGACCGCTAAACCGAGTCACCGAAATGTTTGAATGTGATACTTATTGTGTAGAATATGTAATTATGAATGTGTGAAAATTTCAAGCTTCAATTTTGGTTGATTTCATGTGAATTTAGTCAATAGGATTATTGAGAA